>NC_060270.1:63711788-63742337 GCF_021613505.1 Equus quagga
CCCCCCCCCCCCCCCCCCCCCCCCCCCCCGCCGGTCAGGGCAGTCGAGCATGGTTTCCTGTGCCTGTTGGCCACTGAGGATTTTGTCTCCAGAAGGCAGGGTCCCGCCCGGGACCATTTTTCTCTGGGGTTGCTCGTCTCTGATCTTCCGTGACTCTCTCCTTGGGCCAGAGGCTCACACTGAGCCGAGGACGAACAGAGCTCCTTGTCTTCTTCTTTCCTGTCCCTGGCCGGTCCCCTTGGGAACTTGACACCGTCCTCACCCTGACGCAGCTTCCTGAGTGGCGAGGGAGCCCTGCCCAGGGAGGGGCGGTGGAGGGCAGCTCCAGCATTGGCGCTTTCGGGGCCTGGGGCTGGTTTCCTGAGCCCTGGCTCTTCAGATAAAGCGGCATGGTGGACCCCCGGTCCCCCCAGGTCCTGAGTGCTGGAACAGACAGGTGAGCCACGGCCTCGCCGGCCAGCCCCACCTCACCTACTGCAGCCACCCTGAGTGGCTTGTGTCACGTCCAATAGCTGTTAAGTGAACACCACTTGGTTTAGCCTATTATGAATGTGAGATATCTTCAACATAAATTTCAGAAAGCAATGGTGAAGAGAGAGTCAACGTGAGCTGGAATCGGCACGGTGGCACGGCTCAGGCGGCCCTTCCCTGTAAGACACTGACGATCACACGGGAGGATGAGCGGACGTGCAGGAGGGCTGAGTGTGGAGGAGGGCACCCCGGACGCCTCGACAGCCCGCCCCAGAGCCAGGAGAAAGCACGTGGGTGCAGCATCTGCTCAGCAATCTGGAGGGGTTTTCACCCAGGACTGATTTTCCCCAATAAATAAACACGGCATTAGCAAAAGAGAGGACGTGATCCTCAGAGGAGCTGGGGACCTGGGAGGAGAGGGCCGGGAGAGCTCAGACCAGCCCCACCCTGGGGCCTTGCCCAGCTCCTCTCCCCGCCCGCCTGGGGAGCCGCTGGGAGAAGAGGAGCCCTGCAGCGGAGCCCGAGCAAGTTCTGATCCCGATGAAAGCCGGGGAGCTCCCTCAGGGTCAAGGCAAACATCCCCCCAGAGGAAGAGACCCCGAAGCAAGCCTCTTAGGAAAACTGCAGGGCAGACAGGTCCGCAGCCTCAACGAACCACAGCCCAGCACCACCGCCCCCCGCCCAGATACTGCTACAGAAAATCGTGGAGAACACAACATACTCAGCCCTCAAACCAAAGCCTGACGGGAGGAAGAAGGGTTTCGAACAGGGGCTGGCCCCGTGGCCGAGTGGTTAAGTTTGCGCGCTCCGCTGCAGGCGGCCCAGTGTTTCGTCAGTTCGAATCCTGGGCGCGGACATGGCACTGCTCATCAAACCACGCTGAGGCAGCGTCCCACATGCCACAACTACAAGGACCCACAACGAAGAATATACAACTGTGTACTGGGGGGCTTTGGGGAGAAAAAGTAAAATAAAATCTTTAAAAAAAAAAAAAAGAAGGGTCTCGAACAGAGGAGGACAAGGCAAGTAGGAACTTCCCACACCAACTGAAACCAAGAGGAAGTCGTCACTGAGCTGCACACATTCACCCGGAAAGAGATGACACAGTGGCTGTGGGAAGAGGAGGTCAAAGACAAAAAGAAAGAAAGGAGGAACACAAGAGGCAAAGAAAGATGCATAATCCACTTTGGGCGAGAACAGGAGGCGGTGGGAGAGGAGAGACAAGAAACGGTAGAAAATTCCCCAAGAAAGCTTCATGTTGAAGAAAACCTTACACAGAACAGAAAAGGAATGAAAGACTCCAAAACAGATGACCTGCTGAGGTATCTGGGGGAAGAGTACCCACGTCTGCAGCTGTGAAACGCATCAGAAATAAGAAGGATCGGTGGATGAAGGAAAGAGGACGGAGAAACAGCGACGAGGCCAGGACAGGAAGATGTTGGTAGAATGCAGCCGGTGGATGGAGACTCTCTGGAAAAGGCTGTCGTCTTTTCTGTGTGTGAGAATTCCCATCATGAAAGGCTGGGGGAAGACAACGCCTACTCTTCAAAATTCTCACAAGGATTATGTGAGATAATGAACGTAGAAGGGCTCTGGACACCACAGAGGATTTACAGATTTTAAAAATTATTAAAATAGCGTAATGGCATAACAAGGGGGAGATTAAAAGGTAAAGAAACAGAGCGCCTTTCAGATGCAATAAATACGTCAGAAATAGCAGAGGAAAGACAGGGCAGATACTCGCATTTCTGGCACAGAGGAAATACTGAAGATAACCAAAATGAATGCAGAATGAAAAGTCAAACTGATTAAAGTAATTAAGAAGAAATGAGTGGAGCAAACAGCAAGTATCCAACTTATGGATAATTGGTATCCCTATCCTAAAATAGGGAACCCTCCAGATGGAAATAAAATATTCAAAGGTAAATGAGAAGGAAATACTTCTGAAAAAAAGGGAAGAGCTTTATCTACAGATTGAAAGGGCACACCATATTCCAGAAGAAAATAATACAGGAAAATCAACACTAAAGCATATCCTAGTAGGCTTTATTAAGGATAAAGAAGAAATTCTTTAGTCATTCTGGCCAGAAAAAAAATTTAATTCCTTACAAAGAAAGAAATCAGGCTGCCTGCAATTTCTCCAGCACCACTAAATTCCAGAAGACCACAGAGGAATGTACTCAAGATTTGCAGGAAACAAACTGAGACCAAAAAATTCAAATGAAGACAAGGTGAGCAAAAGATGGTCTCAAACAGGCAAATACCCAAAATATTGCATCATGAAGGTCTCTTGAAGATCCTCCTGGCTGAAAACAGCCCAGCAGCCCCGGCTGACGTGGCGGTGCCTCCTACAGCCACCGGAGATGGCCAGAAGCGGGTTACTTACCGAGCCAAAGCTGAAGAGCGTCCACGGATGGTTTAGCAGGTCATCATCTAGCATTAGCCACGTGAGAGTGACATAAACTAACCAAACCTGGAGGCATGGGCGGGAAAGGGATTTGGAAGAAAGTCTAAATCGAAGCTCGCTTGACCTGGTCGCTGCCCGTTTGCGCCCCTGGCCCGGCAGCACGACCTGAGCTGTTCCCAGGGCTGACGTGCGGTCCCCGCGAAGAAGCCCATACCAGAACCCGTCCTTGTGGCCAAGAAACGCCCCCTGCTTCCCGCCGCAGAAGCTGCTTTGTGGCGACACACGCGGAGCCTCGCTGCGCGATTCGGTCTGCGTGATCCTGGTCTGTCTGGTGTGTGCGCAATTCACTTTTCTAATTACTACCTTGGTGATTCGTCGGTCTTCCTGCTGCTGTTTCTGAACGTCTGACACGTGCCAGCCGGGCACACTCGCGCGCACGTGGCGGCCCTGCAGCCGCGGCCGGACGGCGCCACGGGCAGGGTCTGGTGGGGAAGAGGAGCCGCGGCGGTGCCCCGTTGCTTCGTGGAAGTGGCTTTAACGGGGAGGACCAGAGGCTTCCACCACTGCGGGAAGGCTGGGAGCCCGCAGAGCGTCACTCAGCGCCCACAGCACCAACAGCTGACTCTCCAAAGTGTCACCAGCCGCCGCCATGCGGCAACGGGCCCCTTCCTCTTCACCTCCCAAGCCTCACATGGGGCCTCCCTCTGGCTGCCTCCCGGCCTGCAGAGCACAGCGGTGTCGCGAGCCCGCACGGGGCCCGCTCCTCCCCCACCCCAGCCTCCACACTCAGGGGCACCCCCAGGCCCCCTCACAGGGAGGGCGGAGGCCGCAAGCCAGGGGCTCGCTCTGGAGGACGTGCACCCCGCCGCCAGCTCAGCCGCAATCCCCAGGTGAGGTCCTGTAGCTTGCGCTTCGATTAGCGAGCAGCGGACAGAGAGAAGGAATGAGTGAGCATAGACTGGCAGGCAGGTCACACAGCAGAGGACTCGCGCGGCTCCCGCAGTCCCAGGCGGCCTTACAACTTTCCTGTCCACCGACCGTGCAGGTTTCCTGAGCCCTCAGCCGGCCCTCAGCCGACGTGGACGTGGACGTGGCTCTTCCCCTGGCCGGGTGACCCCCCCCCCCCCCCCCCCCCACTTCATTCCCAAAGGATCCGGGCCGTTAGCAGCGCAAGCTCTGCTGGACTGATGCGTCCCTCGTTCCTTGTCACCGAGTCCCAGGAGCCAGCCCCTCCACGCAGCAGATGGCCGCCCTCCCCACACGCTCCATCGCCTCGTGCGTCCCTCTCTCAGCTGATGCCTGTCCCGCGGCACTGAGGAAACAGAAGCCACAGCAGAGAGCCTCCCGGACTGCCCTCTAGCCACATGCCCGCCCACCTGACCATCCATCACCCCCGCTCCCCGAGGGTGCGGTGGGCACCTCCAGCTCTGCGTGCCCCAGCCTGAGCTGCTGATCGGTTCCTCCTCTTGCCCGAAATTCATGCCACCCACAGCCTTTGCCCTCTCCGTTAATGGCAGCAGCGTTGCCTGGGTCAAAAACCCTGGTGTTGTCTTCGACTCTTCTCTTTCCCTCAAACCCCACAGCTGGAAATTCTGCCACCTCTGCCTTCAAAATGCATCCAGTATCTGTCCGCTTCTCGCGGCCTTCACAGTCACCACTCTGGTCCCATCCACCATCAGCTTGCATCTGGATTACAGCACAGTCCTCCCCACTGGTCTTCCACAATCTGTTCCTGCAATCCCAGCAGGGCTGCTGCTCGCTCACAGTGACAACCTGAGTCCCTGCAAAGGCTCACAGCCCAGGGTCTGGCCACAGCTCTCCCGGACGCCTGCCATCCACAGTGTCCTGGAGCTCTCCACTCCAGCCATTCCCGCACAAGGCCTCACTGTGTCTTGCACCTGCCCCAGGGCCTTTGCACTCGCTGTTCCCTCTACCTAGAACATTCTTTCCACAGACATCTGCAAGGCCGACACCCTCTCCTCCATCAAGTCTTTGCTCATATGCCACCTGCCCATTGGGGCTTGCCCTGGTCACCTTATTTAAAATCACAGCCACTTACACTGTTCTAGTTCATCTTTGTCACAGACACTTCATCGCCTCTGCCACACTGTAGGAATAATGAAACACGTTGTGTTTCTTGTTTAATTCCTCTCCCTCCCCCAAGAATGTAGGCTCATGGGGGAAGGGATGTGCCTGCTCACAGGGACTCTGTAACTATCTGGTGAATGGGGACCATTATCTTGATCTCTTATGCATTTGTGAAGAGTCATCAGCACCAGGGGAAGAAGCAGTATTGTCAGTGTGGTCCCCACACCAAGGAGTTCACAGTCTACGGAGGGGGACCTTGGAAATGAGGCCATGGCGTACTCTTGCAGCGACTCCATCAGGCTTCAGGAAACTCCTTCGGCCAGAGCCCGACACATCACTGCCAACGGTTCAGGTCCCTGACAGGACAGAGGTCGGTGCAGGGCGATCGAGAGGTGTGAGTATGTCACCCCCAGAGGGCCACCTGCCTCCAAACCCTAAGAAGTTCCCTCAGCTCCCGTCCACTTCCTAGGTTCACCCTTGGAAAACGACGCCTCAGGAGAACGTATAGCCAAAAAAGCCCTACTTCAGGCCGGCAAGAAGAGAGGGACGTGGGCGCGCAGAGACACAAAGCGGCCCTTGGTAGGCAGCTCCAGCCGAGGTCAGGAAGTCCCGGGGTGGGGCGCAGCCTGAAGCATGAGCCATGATGCAGCCATCGATGAGGCGGGAGCTGCAGGCCCTGTGTGGACCACTGTGCCCCAGAATGTCGCCCAGGGCCCCTGAACTCCACCAGTGGTCACTCAGTCACTCATCCCTCTCTCTCATGACGCTCATCGACAGGTAGGGGGAGAAACGACAGAACTAACAATGACAGCGTCCTGTGATATGTGCTGCAACTGATGGCGTTATTTAATGGACTACGAGTTATATTACTTATTATTATTATTATTTATTTATAGCTTGTATTCCATTAAATAGTAGAATATGATAAATAAATGATGGGGGTTATTTCATGGAAAATGAGTTTCAATTTTCTGTGCATAACAATTTGAACTAATTTTCGTTGGCAGTGACTTCCTGGGATAAATCATTGAGAAGGATGCTGAGGGAAGATCCGGGTCCTTGGCACCCCTGCCCCCACGAGCCTACATTCTTGGGGGAGGGAGAGGAATTAAACAAGAAACACAACGTGTTTCATTATTCCTACAGTGTGGCAGAGGCGATGAAGTGTCTGTGACAAAGATGAACTAGAACAGTGTAAGTGGCTATGATTGTAAATAAGGCGGCTTGATTGATAAGTCTGTCCTGGGCGCAGGGACGCGGTGCGATGGTCACGGGCTGGAGCTTATCTTCTCCCGAAGCCCCCACCCGACCGCCTCAAAGCGGTTCAGGCCTCCTGCTCTCCAGGGGACCTGAGCATGTGTGCGCCTAGGCCCCCCGGAGCCCGAGTGGGCACGGGGGTGACACCATGCTGTCCTCCAGCACTCTGCAGGGGAGGGGCATGGAAAACTGGGGACATTTAAAAAGGTTAAAATAATAACCCTCTAAGTGACGAAACAGAAGCATATCAAAATCCATAAGCCATTTCTGCATAAAATTCTCTGACATTGGGTCGGCAATGGATCTTTTAAAATGAAATCTATTACAAGGGCTGGCCCCGTGGCCGAGTGGTTAAGTTCGCGCGCTCCGCTGCAGGCGGCCCAGTGTTTCGTTAGTTCGAATCCTGGGCGCGGACATGGCACTGCTCATCAGACCACGCTGAGGCAGCGTCCCACATGCCACAACTAGAAGAACCCACAACGAAGAATACACAACTATGTACCGGGGGGCTTTGGGGAGAAAAGGGAAAAAATAAAATCTTTAAAAAAAAAAAAAATGAAATCTATTACAGATAACAGGCTTAACAGGCAAAAACAACTGCCTAGTCCGTCCAGGAGTGAGCTTTGTTCCTCCCACTCCAGCAGACCACGTGCTCCCCTCACGAAGGCTGAACATCCCGGGCTCCCGTCACGCAGAAATGGGCTGCTCCCGTGTTCTTTCTGCCCCCGTTTACTGTGCAGGGTCACTTTATGACCGAGGATTCATAGCGTCTCTTCAAGGTCAAATACTAACCCAGAAGGGCAGGAAGATGAGTTTGCTCAAGTCTTCAGGGAAGCAGTTCGGCAATCTGCATCCAGAGCTTTTGTAATAACCCACAGACACCGCTTCTGGGCGACCTCACGGAGATGTGGGTAAGGATTTATATGCAAGGATGCCCGCCGAGCATTCTCGTCATAGCAAGGAACTGAAAACAGCCCAAATGTGGGAAGCGGTTAAGTAATAAGTTACCATATCGAGGGGGTGTTATGCAACTATGAAAAATGTGCTTACCAAAAGCTGTTTTAATGATGTGGGGAAATGTTTTTGATTCCATACTGAACCAAAATCAGAATGCAAAATTTTACTTACAGTATGAGGTCAATTAGGGAAAAGAAAACAAGTTAAAAAAAATACTGGAAAGAAAAATATGATAAAGCTGACAGCTAATGGGAGAACCACGGGTGAATTTTCTGCATCATTACACTTTCGATTTTCCAAATTTACTACAATGAGCATTGGATCAGATAAAATTTAATTTAAAACTTCTTTTAAAAAATGAAGAAGCAGGAAGGGTCTTTCCCTTCAGAGGTGGGAGCCCAAATTAGAAAGAGAAACCAAGGCAGTCCCAACTTTTTACCTGGACGACAGCTCGGCCTCCTGTGGGACCACGAAACCAGGTGTGAAGGAAGGGGACTCAGGCCTGAGGGGCAGCGGTGGGAGCCAGCCCAGCTCTGTGCCAGCCGCGCAGCCTGGATCAGGGAGCCAGGGCCCGGGAGGGAAGCGGCCCCCAAGGACACTCAGCCAGGAGCAGCAGAGCCTGGAGTGCTACTCCAGCTCCTAGTGACACCCCTCCTGAGCTCCACGACACCCCGTCTCGAAGCCATCAAGAGCAGAGGTGGGAGCTGGTGTGGAGTCAGCCGGCCGGGTTTGAATGCTGGCTTTGCCGCCCCCAGCCCTGGCATCTTGACCAGTCACTCAAGCCCCCCTGAGCCTCAATATTCTCATCTGTATAATGGGGACAATGCCAATTCCTAACCCGGGGGTTGCAGAGGCCTTGGACACAGTAAGTGCTCAGTCAACATCAGCTCCACTTTCATCGGCAAGGTCACTAGCTGAGGGAGTAAGGTGACACTGCCAAAAATCACTGATGTCACATTGCTTCCAAGGTCAATCTGCTGGGGTGTTGGCCTGTCTTGGCAGTGGACCCCAAATGTCCTCCTGCAGGCCTTGCGGAGCCCGTGGCCTCAGAGCGCCTGAGAACTCAATAAAAACTATAAATGCCCCACCCCCTCGTCCAGAGGCCCGCGTTCAATAGGTGTGAGCAGGGCCTGGGAATCCACATGGTAACAACACTCCTGGGTGATTCTGACTCGCGTGCTGCCTCGGGGCCCCTCACCGCCAGGGGCCCAGCTCCCTGGAACAGAAGCCCACCTCGGATGCCTGTTCCAGTGAAAAGCTGCCGTCTCTGTTGGAGACGGTCCCCTCTCTGACCCTCGTGCAGTGCCTGAGGTTCTGGGTCAGGAGTCAATCCTTTGCTCCCACGTGCAGAGGAGCAAACCATCTACCATCAGCGGGTCCTGGGAGTCAGTGCATTTCCTCATTAAACACAAGGAAAACACATCCACGACACGACTTCGTCAAGAAGGACCTGCACTTTCCGGTGCAATCTGTTTGAATGTATCCATCCAGACTGTCGCCACTAGATCTATAAGTGGGATCTCCAGGTTGGTCTCATGCATTCCAGCCCCAGAAACCCCACTCGCGGTCTGCATTACTTCCCTCCCCATGACAGCTCAAACTTGCTCACGGAGCAAGTTTCGCCTGTGACTCCGCTCCACGTGGCATTTTTCAAGCTGCCTGGGTTGTCAGAGTCCCAATGCAACTCAATTAAACCTCAGATTTGCCCCTCTCTCAAGATTAGAAGGTTACTGCTCCTATCTGGAGGCTAGAAAAGTCGTTTGTCCTAGGAGATTTCGAGTCATTTAACCCTCTGTACTCAGAAGGTCACGCAGCATAAGTGTACTACGTGCTCACACAGGGCCCGACGCAAAGAAGGACAGGACCCAGCTGCCGTCCAGGGCCAGGCGGGGACACAGACTGTCGGCTCAGGCTGCCAACAAAATGCCACAGACAGGGGCTTATAAACAGCAGAACCGTGGTGCTCACAGTCTGGAAGCCGGAAGGCTGAGGTCAGGGTGCCCGCCCAGTCGGGTGAGGGCCTCCTACAGGGTCACAGACTCCCAGGATCCTGACATGGCAGAAGGCACTAGGGAACTTTGTGGGGTCTCTTCTACAAGAGCACTAATCCTATTCTTGAGGGTCCCACCCTCATGACGTCCGGTCTACTAATACCATCACTTTTGGGGGTTAGGATTTCAACACGCATCTTAGGGGAACGCAAACATTCAGACCGTAGCATAGACCCATAAGCAAACACTCCTGCAGTCTGACAGCAAGAGCTGCAAAAGGAGAGCAGAGGCAAGAGCAGGGTCTTCAGCGTGCAGAGGGGCCGCGGACGATGTGCTCCCTGAGCTGAGCCCAGCACACTAAGTAGGCGTTCCCTGGGGAGCTGCAGGCACTGGGCAGAAGAGAAGGGCATCCCAGGAATGGGGCCACCTTGTAGAAAGGTGTGGGGCAGGAAGGGAAGAAAGAGCAGGGGTTTGACGGACTGTGACATGCAGCCTCGGTCCTCCTTCACCCCCCAGCTGCTGGGACTGCAGGGGGCTGCCCAGGGCCACACTCCTTCCCCAGGTGGCCATAGCCATGACTGATGGGCACAGTGGCATACAGCCCTGCTCCTACCCCTCGCCCCAACTCTGTCGTGCTCTGATGGCCACCTCAGCTTCAGAGCTCTCCGTGGGGCCAGCGGAGTCAGCTCAGCTGGGCCCTCTGCCCAGGCCTGTGACCATGCCCTCCCTGCCCAGGTCTTGACCCAACGCGCCCTAAACTGATCTGCATCTCAGATTAGCCTGGGGGAACCTTCAGTTCCTGGTTCTTGGGAACTGAACCTGCAGTGAACTGAAGTCACTCGGCAGGCCTGGTAGACATTTTAAACAGTGGTGAGCAAAAGAGCTCAGTCTTCAGACTTCTGGAATCAGTAGGTATTAATTAGCAGCGACTGATTGTGGTTCAGACACCAATTGGTACCTCATAGTCTGATGCCTTAACGCCTCCCACCTTATCTTTTTTCCTATCCTAATGAAGACACTCAGTTTGATTTCAAGTCACTGAGAATGTACAAAGCCAGTGCCTTCGCTGAGGGAGGCTAGGAACTCTGAGATCTGCCCCAGAGAGCTGGGGCCCAAAAAGCTGAGCTCACCCACCCCAGGTCACACACATGGGAGAGCCGCATGTCCCACCAGTCTGGCTGACTTCCGCTTTCTATGCTGCTGTCTCAACACTGGATGCATTTTGAAAATTATGAAGTCCTTGTGGCAGTGATGTCCACCACCAAAGATGTCCACGTCCTGATCCCCAGAAGCTGTGAATGTCACGCTATATAGCAAAAGAGACTTTGCAGGTGTGATTAAATTAAGGATCTTGAGATAGGATGCTATCCTGGAAGATCCAGGTGCCCTAAATGTAATGACAAGTTCCCTACAAGAAGGAGGCAGGGAGTCAAATGCAGGAGAAGCACTGTGATGATGGAAGCAGAGACTGGAGTGATGTAGTCAGGAGCCAATGAACACCAGCAGTTTCTAGAAGAAGCTGGAAGAGGCCAGATTACCCCCTCTTGTTACCCAGGAGGGACAAACATGGTTGTGGCCTGAGTCTGAACACCCCGGCGTCACCATGTGGGCACGCTGTGAGCATCACGGGAAGTGTTTTGAGCAGAAGTGGGGTGTTGGCGCCCCAAACTCACAGCTTCAGGAAGACACGGAGCCAGCCCTGGGAGCAGAGGCTGCTTAGGAGGAGCATGGGCGGCAGAGCACCAGAGCCAGGAACACCCCACAGTGCATATCGGGTGCCAGCAGGGAGGCCCGGGTGTGCGATTAGCTGGGCTTTGCTTGTGCACAGTGGACAGTGGACAGCCCAGCTGCTGTGGCTGCAGGGTCCCACCCCAGGGTGCTCCTGAGAGCAGGGAGCAAGCTGTGCCTGACCCAGCGGGAGAAGGAATAGGGTCAGGCCAGTGGCACAGGCAGGCCGAGGACCCTCTGCAGCTCAGTGAGGGGAGGGGAGCCCCCACACTTCCCCAGGGGGCGTCTGTCTGCCTGGATTTAAGCCCCAGGTTAAAATATCAATATGCAAATGCGGGGTGGGGGTGCTGTTGGGGGTTCTATTGGTTTCCATCTCTTACCCATATGTTCTTTGGTGCCAGTACCATATACACATGTATTTGTTCGTGGATTTAGCAAGCATTCACTGTGCTCCCACCGTGGGGTCTAGGAGCTGGGAGCACTCAAGTGAGCAAAACGTGCCACCTCGCTGCCCTGGGGGTGACCGCCTGCAGGGTCAGGTTCAAATCCCGGTCAGCTTTGTCCCCAGGGCTGTGCTCCTTCCACCTCACTGCACAGCCTTTCTGGGCGGAGCCAGAGGGCAGGGTAGGCCAAATGTCAGATTTTGTAAGAAGATTGCAGCCCAAATACAAAAGGCCTTCTTTCAAGAAAAGGGAGGCGGGGTGGGGTGGGGGCGCTGACTGAGACCCTGACATCTGGAGGCATAGGGGGCTCTCCCACCTCCCAGAGGAGGGTGCTTTTGTTATCCCAGTTTTGAGTGGGGCAAGCTGAGGTGACCAGTGAGCAACGTGAGTGAGCCCCGAAGGCTCAGGCCGCAGCTGGTCTTTCTGAGACCAGAGGAGAAGCATGCGGCCAGGCAGTGCGGTCTCCTGCCCTGCTCCAGGGCCTGCGGGCTCCCCACTTGGGCCTCTTTCCCACAGCCCTAGGGGATAAGAAATGACAGCTACCACCAAAGCTGCTTGGTGGTTCAAGCAATCAGAGTTTATTTGTGAGGGCAATAAGGGGATCAAGTGGGGAAAAGAAAGGCAGAGAGCGACAAATCGGTCCTTGCAACATCCACAGCACCACTTCCCTAGAACGAGACCCTTTAAAAAGTCTGCTGAAGCACTATTCACAACAGCCAAGACATGGAAACAACCCAAGTGCCTATCAACTGATGATTGGATAAAGAAGATGTGGTATATATATATATATATATATATATATATACAATGGAATACTACTCAGCCCTAAAAAAGACAAATTCATCCCATTTGCAACATGGAAGGACCTGCAGGGAATTATGCTAAGTGAAATAAGCCAGACTGAGAAAGACAAACGCCAGATGATTCCACTCATATGTGGAATATAAACAAGCACATGGACAAAGAAAACAGTTCAATGGTTACCAGGGGAAGGGGGGGGGGGGGGTAGGCACAGGGGGTGAAGGGGAGCACTTATGTGGTGACAGACAAGAAATAATGTACAACTGAAATTTCACATGGATGTAAACTATTATGAACTCAAAAAAAAAAATCGAAACAACAAAAAAGCCTGCTGAAGAAAGTTCTAGGCTGCCCAAAGAATTTTCCATTTGTTTCCAGCAACTAACTATGAGAGGAGGGGGAATGGAGGAGGACAGGCGGACGGGGGTAGGGAGGAGGGATGACTGGGGTCGAGGGACTGGGGGGGTCGGGGGGCGAGGCTGGCATGTTCGGTGGCCGTCTCCTGCCCTCTTCCTTCCCCGGCCCCTCCCGTGTTTTCCCGGAGGGGGACCCCGGCTCGGGGAGAACCCGGGGAGCTGATCTGCGCTCTACCCCGCGGAGGCAGCGCCCTTCGGAGCGGACCCCGTGCAGCTCGGTCTGCGGGGCGTGCTCTGTGGTTACTGAAGCCGAGGAGACGCGGGCGGCGCGGGTTCGCACACCCCAGCCGCCGCCCGCCTCGCGCGCCCAGCCCGGCCCAGCCCTCGCGGCTCCCAGACCACGCGGAGGCCGCGGACGCGCGGGGCAGGGGCGCGACCACAGGCGGTGGGCTCCAGGCGCCGGCCTGCAGCTCTCCCGCCTCCTCCGCAGCTCATTTCTTCGTTTTACCCAAAACAGGACAGGAGATTCCACAGTGAAGAAAGGACCCTCGTCCCCTCAAGATCCCAGCTGTTCTGAGTTTTTCCTGATTCGTAAAATAATCCCATTTCCTTGATCATCCAACTTCCACAGGTTGTAATGTGTTTTTAGAAATGAGTAGTGATCCCTACCGTTCGTGGCGGGCTCAGGGTTCGCAGGCCCCGGTCACCGTGGCTGTTCCTGCCACCTCTCGTCACAGCAGCCTCGGAGGTGAGTGCTCAGAGGAAGGACCCCAGGACCAGGGACACTGCGGGACTTGCCCAGCCACAGAGCTATGAACGGGCCCAAGGCCCATGCTCCATCACTGTTCTAGGGCGCTTTTAACTTAGTGGAGTGTTTTTGCCTTCGTCCCCTCTGCCGTTCTTACTGCACCTGGTGAAGTGAGCGAGGCAGGAGCTCCCCGTTTAGCAGATATGGGCGCTGAGACCCGCATGGGGCCCCCCTCAGAGCTGCAGAGCCAGGCGGACACAGCCAGCCAGAACCTAAGGATCCCGTGTCTTGGCCTGCCTGTCACCCTACCCTGCCAGGTCAGCTTTCCTATGAAAGCAATGTTTTTTAAAGGATTAAAACTGAGCAGGGGTAATGTGACGTCGTGACTGGATTGAGCCTGGAAAAGAGGAGCGATCATTTGGTTAGAGGGAGGGCTGTGGGGGAAGTAAGGAGACTGGGGCGCTGAACTTGGAGGAGAGCAGGAAGGCTGCCAGGTGTGGGGCGGGCCCACACAGGGGAAGGGGGCGCTGGCTGTGTGCTGACCACTGGTGGCTGCCTGCCGGGCTGCTGGGTGGTGACTCCCTTCCCAGATACATCCGTGAATGTGGGGCGTGCGCGCACCTCCAGGAGGAGGGGAGAGCGAGCCTCAGTAGGCACATGGCCTCATCTCCATACCTTAGCCCGGGTCCTCACACACCCAGGACGGAGGGTGGTGGTCCATGCATCTCTCCAGAAACAACCCCGCCCCCCTCCTCAAGAAGCAGCCGCTCTCCTCTAGCCGTGGATGACTCGCTGGTAATCCCCCCAATGAAGGTGCCCAGACTCTGCTTCATCATGCCTGTGTGCGCACGTGTGTGTGTGTGTGTGCAGGCTCCTGCGCTGGGGCTGTGGGGCGTGAGGGATGGAGGCAGGAGGTGTGTTCAGCACGGCCACCCTGACAGGCCAGCAGCGCCCTGCTCAGGGTCTCCCTGGCTTCGGGAGGAGAGTGGTCACCACCACCGAGTTTGCCCATGGATTTTGATACTAAGTAATATTTCCAGCAAAAGTCACGTAAATTGATTTGTAGAAAAGGCAGGAGATGGAGAAAAATGAAGAGCTGCAGACATTGAATTCAATACCAAATAATCTAATATACCCAATTTCATTTTTTTTCCCTACCTTTGATGTTTGCAAGCAAATCATTGGCACTTTAACTTTGCACATATATCTCAATGCAAAACAGTCAAGTGGCAATAAATAAATGTGTTATCCAGATAAATGGCTGCTGGTCAGGGTGAAACTGCAAAGAATAGTCTGTGCTCCAGCGGTGATTTACAAGCAGGAAATTCACTTATTCTCCCCTGACCCTTGGCTGTTGTCAGCTCTCGTAATTCTAGAAAAGGGAAGAGTGAGTGAGAGGGAGCAAGGATGGCAGGAGAAGGAAGAATTGAAGGGTGCTGTGCCTGGGGAATCAGAGAGTACTGTTTACGGGGTGATAAGGACGTCCCGGCCTCCAGCCCCGAAGCCGCCCAGAGCCTCAGCATGATCTCTGCTCCTACATTTAAAATATCTGTCCAATCTGAAACAGCACATGCGCCAGTCCCAGCAGGAGAATGCGCCAGCAAAGCATCCTGCCCCATCTTCCGTCACCTCTCTCCTTCTGTTCCCTGGGCCATGTCATCTCTCACAGAGAGTGTTAGAACAACCTGCCAACCAGCCCACCCACTCATCACCCATCTATCCAACTACCCATCGAGTCACACATCCATCCATTCACACGTCCCCCCATTTACTCATCCATTTGTCTACCTGTTATCCATCCATCCGGCCGGCCGGCTGTCCCCCCCCCCCCCCCCCCCATCCCTCCACCCATCCTCCTGGATCCCGCGTCCACCAAGTGCCTTCTCCGTCTCCGCACTGTGCCGGCTCTGGAGAGCTGACAGATGCGTCAGGTGCGGCTCCTACTTTGAAGAACCCACAGCCTGTCTACGCACAGGCGTGTGTGCGAGTGGGGAAAATAAAGGACAGAGAGTCAGAGAGGGCAAGACAGTGGAGAAGGAGAATGCTTGTTCTCGAGGGTTCTGGAGTCAAGTGAAGAGTGGAAACAGAAACTCCTGAGGAGCTAAGCAGAAGGTGCCGTGGCAAGATTTACATTTGAGGACCTCCTCCCTGGCAGCCCCGGGCAGGAGGGGTTGCCTCATGACCCTTCTGGGAAAGCTCCAATTTCACAACAGCATGCATGGGTCCCAGCCCAGGGACAAACCAGGGTTTGGCTTCCGTGTAGGCCCAACAGACCTACAACTGTGCCTTTGAGACTCACCTTCCTAGTTCAGTCAGCATTCCAGTACTTCTTGGAGCCTCTCTTTCAACACAGCAGCTCTTTCCCCCCGTTTTTGTCCGTCTACACAGTGTAAGTGAGACTGCCTGATTTAGGTCACCGATTAAAATGAACTCTCAGAGCCACAGACAGAGCCTGCGGCCCGATACAGAGAATTCACCTGATCCAGATGAGGCTCGTCACCTGAGCAGAGGGCGTGGCGCTCAGCCCAGTCTAAGTGCAGTCACCCTCGTTCCTGCCCAGGCCCCCATTTTGTCCGCAGTAACGTACTTAGAAAGGTTGCCAACTATTTTCCGGAACTCACAATGCCCTTTGTTTAAGAGCACCAGGTCTTGGGGCTTAGTATATCTGTCCAATGAAACTGAGCGTCATTAGGCCAGGATTTGTTTTTAATGAACTCATGCAGGCTCTAGCGATCACTGTTTCTTTTTAAATATATTTCCCTATCTGGGTTTCTTTTGCCAGAGAATAAATGCTGACCACCAGGATGAGCAAAGGACAGCCGGGTAAAGTGTTTAAAATCATATAGATAACTCAAGAATTTGTTACAATTGCAGTCATGAAACCCACACCCATCTGCTGCCGTGTGCCCTCTGCCTCTCACTTGTTCCCAAGATGCCTCAGACTCTGATCGTGGAGTTAGGACTCGTGGCTCCTCCCACTTCCTGGCTCTGTAATCTTACACACACATGGGCCCACCTGTCTGGGCCTGAGCGTCTTCATTTTGAAAGGGGAGTAATAGTAACAACCCCATGAGGTTATTGTTGAGCACAATAACCTTGACACAAGCACGTGCTGATCAAGAAGCACCACGTAATATGTGTGGGCAAGTGGTCTCCACAAGCAGGGCACTTCATTGCCGCCTGATCTTCCACAGCCCCCCTCCGCAGGATCCTCTGAACTGTGCCTGTTCGTTGGAGCATCCTCTCACCCCGCCTCCCTCCCCCGGGCTAGACCGATTTCACTACACAGGTCACCCACAGACACCATCAGAAAGCGCCACGAGGCATGGTGCCCAGTCACAGGTCCCCGGCGCTCTTACGTATGCCCAGTAGCCCAGGCTGCAGTCAGGAGTCACCTGGCTCACAGAGGGAGAACAGCTTCATCGACTTTGCCACTCCAGAGACCCAGGGTACGTGCCCTACTTGCTCTCCCAGAGCTAGGCAGACTCGGGAAGATAAAGAGGCAAAAAGCTTTCTGACTTCAGACGGCTGGTTGAGCATGCACACCTAGTCTCACCTCCTCCCAAGTCCCCTCCCCACCTCCAAAAAAAAACCACAGTGAAGATATCTTTAAAAAGACATAAATCCACAAGTATGAGGAGAACAGGAGAAGATACAACACCAAGAAAATTTTAAAAGGTAGTTGGGGCCAGCCCCGTGCCCTAGTGGTTAAATTCAGCACGCTCGGCTTTAGCGGCCTTGGTTTGGTTCCTGGGCACTGACCTACACCACTCATCAGCAGCCATGCTGTGGCAGCATCCCACATACAAAATAGAGGAAGGTTGTCAGAAATGTTAGCTCAGGGACAACCTTCCTCAAGCAAAAAGAGGAAGATTGGCAACAGACATTAGCTCGGGGCCAATCTTCCTCACCAAAAAAAATTAGAACACATAGACACCCTGATGTAACTGACCTTGTGGAAAATGTCATAGAAAAACCATGGAAAGTTATGGAAAATGTAAGTACAGAGAAAACCAAGCAAAGGAAAAAATAAGGATAAGGTAATTATTAATTTCAGTGAAAAAAGAAAGAAAACATAATCATACTATACTATATGACTCTTCTTTGAATAGTATTTGCATCAGCATATTAAATACAAAAAATTCATTGAGCAAACGTAGCAGTAACTCTCCTGGGAAAATGGCGGAGGGTGTGGCTGAGAGAGCAGAGGGTAAAAGAACTGAAATGCTCACCTTCCGTAAGAGGAAGTCAATACAGGAAGCCCAAAGTGATCAACATTTAACAGCACGTGCACATGAATGAGAAAGACAGAGAACTATAAATACTAAAAATTAGCCAAAAAAAGCTTAAAGGGTGTAATAGAATTGCCTCTGCCTTGGGGAAGACTCGTGACAAGTTTAACCTATGTATACACCCACAAAACCATCGCCACAATCAAGACAGTGAGCATATCCGTGGTTCCGAAAAGTTTCCTCCTGCCGTGGCTCCCATCCCTGCCCTGTCTGGAGGCCACCACTCATCTGCTTTCTGCTACTACGTATTTCTTTACATTTTCTGCAGCTCTATATAAATCAAATCATACAGCAAGTATTCTTTTCATACTGGCTTATTTCACTTAGCATAATTATTTTGAGATTTCTCCATATTTCTGTATATATCCATAATTCATTCTTTCATATTTTGAGTCATATTTGATTGTATGAATACACCAGTCTGCTCATCCATTCACCTGCTGATGCATACGTGGGTGTTTCAGATTTGGGCTATTACATATAAAGGTGCTGTGAGTGTTCACGCGGAAGTCTCTGTATGAACAGGCGCTTTCTGTTCTCTTGGGCGAATACCTAGGAGTGGAATGGCAGGTCAAAGGGCAAGTGAATGTTTCACTTTATTAAAAAACTGGTAAACTATTTAATGTAGTTGCATCGCGTCATATTTCCACCAGCAGTGCAAGAGAATAACAGTTGCCCCACAGCCTTACCACAATTTGCTATGGCCGTCCTTTTTATTTATAGTGGTATCCCACTGTGGTTTTAATTTGCATTTTCCCAGTGAATAATGATATTCATCTCTTCATATGCTTAGTTACCATCTGTATATGCTCTCTTGAGAACGATCTATTGAAATGTTTTCGCCCATTTTTTAAATTAGGTTGTCGGTTTATTATTAATTTTTGATAATTCTTTATATATTCTTAATTGAAGTCCTTTTAAGATATATTCATTGCAAAAATGTTCTCCCAGTTTGTGGCTTGTCTTTGGCATTCTCTTAACAGTCTTGTAAAGACCAAAAGTTCTTAATTTAGATGAAGTCAAACACATCTATTTTTTCCTCTTCTGCACTGTGGTTTTTATTGTCATGTAGAAGAAATTTTTGCTTAACCCAAATTTTTCTTTGTAACCCAAGTTACAAAGATTTTCTCCTATGTTTTCTTCTAGAAGTTTTATAACTTTAAGTTTTACTATTAAACCTATCATCCACTTTAATTTTTTAATATAGTGTGACATATGAGCCAGTTTTTTTTCTTTTTTGCATATAGATATTCAATTTAGTTTCCAAACGTTCAGGGATTTTCCAGATATCTTTCTGTTGTTGATTTGATTTCTAGTTAAAGTCTTTTATGTTTTGTGAATATACTTTGTATAATTTTAAGTCTTTGAAATGTGTTAAGGTTTGTATTATGGCCTGCAGTGTGGTATATCTTGGTGAATGTTCCATGGGTATTTGAAAAGAATGTATGTTCTGCTATTGTCGGTGGAGTATTATGTGAATGCTAATTATGTCAAGCTTTTTTATAGTGTTTTTTGAGTTTTCTGTATCCTTACTGGTTTTCTGTCTACCTGTTCTATCAGTTATTAAAAGAGGGATATTGAATCCTCTGATTCTGATTGTAGATTTGCCTCCGTCTCCTTGTGGCTCTAACAGATTCTGCCCTATGTAGTTCCAAATTCTGTTAATAATCACGTGGATGCTAAGGATGGTCAGAGCCTCTTGAAGGACTGACCCCTTTGCCACTGTGAAATGACCCTCTTTGTTACTGGCATTATTTTTTTGTTCCAGATTCAACTTTGTCTGATATTAATACAGCCACTCCAGCTTAGTTTTTCTTAGTGTTAGTATGATGTATCTTTGTTTACCTTTTACTTTTATTTGTGACTTTCTATTTGGCAAAAATTCCACCAAGGAATTTGAGTGGATTCTTTGTTGGCAGCATACAGTTGGGTCTTGCCTTTCAATTCAGTCTGACAACTTTGACTGTTTAGATCATTTACGTTTAATGTGATTATTGATATGGTTGGATTTTAATCTACCATCTTGCTATTTTATTTCCAATTGTCTCTTGTGTTCTTTTTTTCCCTTTTTCCTTTTTTTCTGCCTTTTTCTGGATTGAAGATTTTTAATGATTCTACTTTACCTCCATTGTTGGCTTTTGGCCATAGTTCTGTGAGTGTGCGTGCGGTTGCTTTAGAGTTCATCGTACGCTCTCTACCTTTAAGCAGGATTGTTGACTCCACACGGAGGGGAAGATCCTTACAGTGGTGTGTCCCCATTTCTCCCCTCTCCCAGCCTTTTTGCTATTTTTGTCATCTATTCCACCTCTACATGTGTTATGAAATCCAAAATATAGTGTTGTCATTTTTGCATTGAGTGGCCAATATTCCTTTTAAAAGATTTTTTTAAGTATTTCATATTCACCCACATTTTTACAGTTTCCGATATTCCTCCTTCCTTTGTGTGGACCCACGTTTCCATCTGAATCATTTTCTCTTGCCTGGAGGACTTTCTTTAACGTGTCTTGGAGTGTAGGTCTTCTGGTGATAAATTGATGAATTCTTCCGTCTTTTGACAGTCTGAGAAAGTCTCTCTTTCACCTTCATTTTGAAGATATTTCCACCAAACCTAGAATAGACATGTGTTTTGTGTCAGTACTTTACGGGGTCCCTCCACCGCCCTCCACCTGCCCTGTCTTCAGGGAGGAGGCCACTTTCATTCTCATCTGTCCCTTTGTACATAACATGTTTTTTTGCTCCAGCTGCTTTATGATTTTCCTTTTATCACTGATTTTAAGCAAATTGATCATGATGTAACTTGGTGTAGTTTTCTTCATGTTTCTTGTGTTTGGAGCGCATTGAGGTTCTTGTGGATTTATAGTTTTTATCTAATTTGAAAAATTTTCAGCCATTATCCATTCAAAGATTTTTCTGCCCTTCCCCCTTTCCTCTCTTTTGGGGACTTCAATTACACATATTTTAGGCTACCCGAAGTTTTCCTCCAGCTCATTGTTCATATTTTTTCAGTCTGCTTTGTCCCTCTGTTTCACTTTGGGTAATGTCTATTGCTATTTCTTCAAATTCATTATTCTTTTCAGCATTAATCTGCCGTTAATCCCATCCCGTGCATTTTTCATCTCAGACATTTTGGTTTTTACCTCTAGAATCTTGATCTGTGTTTTTTATATATTCTATGCCTCTGAGTAACATGTTCAATCTTTCTTCCACCTACCAAGACATACGGAATAAAGTTATAACTGTTCTGATGATCTTGTCTACTAATTCTATTACCTGTGTCATTTGCAAGTTTGGTTTTTTAGTTGATTTTTCTCTTGTTATGTGTCATATTTTTCTGCTTTGATGAAGACTTGGTAACTGTTGACTAACTGATAGACATTGTGAATTTTGCTTTGTTGTGTATTGGATATTTTTATATTTAAATATTGAACTTGTTCTGAGATACAGTTTAGCTATGTGGACAGTTTGATCTCTTCAAGGCTGACCTTTAGGATTTGTTTGGCAGGCCTAGGGCAGCTATTATTCTGGGGCTAATTTTGTTTAATTTCGGAGGAAGTACCCTCATAGGTACTCTTATCTAGTTACCCATGAATTACAAGGTTTTCCACTGGCCGGTGGGAACACAAACTTCCCAGGCCTTTGTGAGCTCTGAGGGTTGTTCCCTCTTTCCCTTTCAAGTGGTTCTTTCCCTGGACGTGGGTTGTTTCTTCACACAGATGTGCTGATCAACCCTCAGCTAAGATTTCTGGATAGAGATCTATCTAGAGGACCCTCCAGGGATCTCTGGATCTCTCCTCTCCAGTACCCTGTCCTGAGAACACTAGTTGCCCTGGCCTCCCAGACTCCCAGCTCTGTCTCTTCAACTCAGAAAGAGTTCCCTGCACAGTGGCTGGAAGCTTTCTACGGGCAGTAAGTGGGGTAATCTCAGGGCTTACCCCATATTTTGTCCAGTTTTTTCAGATAAGAGGGTGACAGATAATAGGAATTCATTATACTATTCCTTCTGTTAAATGAGCCCTTAAATCTAGGAGAAATTTCAGGAAAAGAACAAGATTCTGAGCTCAAGAAGGGTTCTCCTCTCTCGACTGCAGTTGCAAGTACCAAGTGCACCCATGATTAACGAGTGAGAATATTTTTTCTACAGGACTTTCCAAAACCAAATTGTGTGGTTGGGGAAAAAAATTAATGTAGAGAGAGGAGTGGGTGTGAGGCGAAGTCCTTTGGGAGGGTCATCCAGTGATGCCTCAGAGGGTCCAGCTGGCTCAGCAGGGCTAGGTAGGGATGGGAGGGCAGACACTTCTATGAAAGCTTCCCCACACACGCAGGCAGGAATCCAACCCCAGCCAGACAGGGCCCTGCAGTGTCCCTGCCAGCAGCCACAGGCATCTCCCAAACAACAAATCCCATCCTGCCTCTCGGCCGTAGACTCTTCCATGGGTCCTCTGGCCCTTGAGTGACATTTCCAGATTCTCTGCTTTATGCTCCAGTTCCTCCACGACCAGGCCCTGCAAGACCCCCAGCCATTTTTTTAATAGCATTTATTTTTTTAGAGCAGTTTTTGGTTCACAGCAATTTTGTGCGGAAGGTACACAGATTTCCCACATGCCCCCTTTCCCTACACATTCGTAGCCTCCCCGTTATCAACATCCCCTACCAGAGTGGTACATTTGTTACAACGGATGAACCTACACTGACACGTCATAATCACCCACGTCCATCATTTACATCAGGGGTTAACATCCTTGATGTGGTACCTTCTGTGGGTTTGCACAAATGTATAACGACATGTATCCACCATTGTAGTATCACACAGAACAGTCTCACCACCCTAAAACCCTTTGTGCTCTGCCTGCTTACCCCTGAAGCCTGGCAACCACTGATGTTTTTCCTGCCTCCATAGCTTTGCCTCTTCTAGAAGGTCTTATAGTTGGAATCATACAGTATGTAGCCTTGTCAGACTGGCTTCTCTCACTTAGGAATATGCATTTGAGTTTCCTCCACGTCTCTTCATGGCTTGAAGTTCATTTCCTTTTAGCAACGAATAGCATTTCATTGTCTGGATTACCATAGTTTATTTATCCATCCACCTACTGAAGGATATCTTGGTTGTTTCCAAGTTTGGGCAATTAGAAATAAAGTTGCTATAAACATTCATGTGCAGGTTTTTGTAGGGACACAAGTTTTCAACTCCTTTGGGTAAATATCAAGGAGGATGACTGCTGGATCATATGATAAGAGCATGTTTAGTTGTGTAAGAAATTGCCTTCCAAAAGGCGGTTGAAACTGTCTTGCAACGTCCTTGTACCAGTTTGCATTCCCACCAGCAACCAGCGAGAGTTCCTGTTGCCCCACAGCCTCGCCAGCGTAGGGTGTTGCCAGTGTTTCAGATTTTGACCTTCTAATAAATGTATAATAATTGCTCGTTGTTGTTTTAATTTGCATTTCCCTGGACACATATGATGCAGAACATTTTCATATGCTTATTTGCCATCCGTATATCTTCTTTGGTGAAGTGTCTGCTAAGGTTTTTGGCCTATTTTTTAAATCTGGTTGTTTGTTTTCTTGTTGCTGAGTTTTAAGAGTTCACTGTGTATTTTGGATAGCAGTCCTTTATCAGATATGTCTTTTGCAAATATTTTGTCCCAGTCTGTAGCTTATCTTTTCATTCTCTTGAGAGTGTCTTTTGCAGAACAGAAATTTTCAATTTTAATGAAGTCCATTCTTTCTTTCATGAATCATGCCCTCGGTCTTGCCTCTAAAAAGTTATCACCAAACCCCAAGGTCATCTAGGGTTTGTGATCCATTTTATATTTATATTTAGGTCTTTGACCCCTTTTGAGTTCATTTTTGTGAAGGGTGTAAGTTCTGTGTCTGGCGTCTTTTCTTTGCCTGTGGATGTCAGTTGTTTCAGCCCCGTTTGCTGGAAAGACTGTCTTTTTCTCTGCTGTACGGCCTTTGCTCCTTGGTCAAATATCAGTCGACACTATTCGTGTGGGCCTACTCTGCTCCACTGATCTATCTATCTATCGTCTTTCACCAATGCCACACAGTCCTGATTACTGTAGCTTTACAGGACATCTTGAAATTGGGTAGTGTCAGTCTTCCAACTTTGTTTTTCTCCTTCAGTACTCTGTTAGGACCACTAGGCTTTTCTTCAACCCCTCCTGCCTCACCCAGAGCATCAGCAAAACCCTCACAGTGTGCACACATCTCAGGCTGGCCATGTCGTGCCCAACACTGCCCCGTCTTCAAGCGTCCCTCAAATTCTGAGCCCACTTCCACTTCTCCGGTAACCCCCCCCCCCCTTATGGCTCATCCCAGGCTCTGCCTCCTGCGGGAGGCTCCCCCGCCTCTCTCCACATGTGGGCTGGGTGCCCTTCCTCAGGCCCTGGCCCTACCACCACTCACCCCCTGCGTCACAGTTCCCAACACGTCATCCTGCGTCCATCTGCTTAGGTCTGTCTCCACCACAGACGGCGAGAGCCCCAACCAGAGTCTAACCCTGTCAGCCCTGTATCAGAACAAGGCTCAGGAATGTTTACCGGATGAATGAATGACTCGGGGGCATATCACTGACTTCAGAAGAAAGGGCGTCTGAGTTGGAGGAAGGCTTCCTGCCGCAGAGAGTTTGGGAGGTTGTGGCTCTCTCCTCCCATCTCACCTGCCCTCTGCCTAACAGCTTTGTCCCCTTAGCTCGGGACTCAGCTCCCTCTGCAGCCACTCCCCACAGCCCATGCCCCCAGCCACCCCTCCGTAGGAGGGCTTCCCAGGCGACCGCAGCCCCACAACTTCCTGGACGGAAGCAGCACATGCTTGGCCCAATCGCTTTGGTGCCAGGAGGCTGCAGAGAGGTACTTACGAGAGTGGGCCCTGGGTTGGAATCCTGAGTCTGCCACTCTGGGCTCGGGGCCTCGGGAGAGTTGCTTTATCTCCTGTGCCTAACTTCCCCGCCTATGAAATGAGAAGACTTAGGGAGGGTTAGCTGAAGTAGACCGTGTCGACACTGAGAACAGTGGCTGGCAGGCAGCAGCCGCTCCTGAGCTGAGTCACTGTCAGCCTCACCCTGCGCGCCTTTCCATGCGGGCAGCAGAAACCCAAGTCCCTCCAGGGCAGGGACCAGGCCTCCAGAAGGAAGTACACACAGCAGGTGCTCAATAAAAACAGGGGTGGTTGGACAAGAGGAGGAGGCAGCTAACAAACCCCCACATGTGCCCCCCGTGCTGACACTGAGCCTGGAGCTGCACCACGTGATTTCCCGAGTCCTCATGACAGCCCGGGCGGAGGTCACAGCCCATCCTACAGGAAAGGGGACAGGCTCAGCAAGGCCCCACGGCCTCTAAGGCACACTGCTGGTGAGGGTGAGAGGCAGGGCAGGGCGAGAGCCCAGATGGGCTGCCCCACCCTGGGCTGCTTCCTCCCAGCACGTGGGGCCTGCAGAGAGCTCGGGCACACGAACTCCTCAGAACACCGGGACCATCTTCGATGAGAGGCCCCTTGGCGACAGGGGAGGGGAGCCCGAGCCCTCCGCGCCTCAGCACAGGGCTCCCAGGACAGCTGGCCTCCCTGTCCAGGACGGCCTCGCCTCAAAGTGCTGTCATTCCATCTGATTAAAAATCTTCCTACTAATTCCAATGGCAAACATTGGAAAATTATCCTTGATCAAAGTTTAAAAGTTCACATTAACCGATCATTGCATAACATTTCAGAAGAAATAGAAGAATGAAGGAGAATTAGCCATGAGGAATTGGATGAAAATGCTTTCTAAAAGTATAATTTTATTCTCTGAAAATGAGTAGTACAGAAATCCCCCACCCCACGCACCCTGCCCAGCTTCTGGCAGCTCCGTGCAGCTATGACCAGCCCATGCCCACCACCCCTCTCCAGCTGCCACAGCTCTGTGGCCAAGGGGCTTTGGACTCAAGCCCACTTCTGAGAGACCTGTGTGGTTGACTGCTCAGGACTGGGACGGGCATGACACTCATGATGGGCCCAGGACAGCCCTGGCCACTGGAACATGCAGGACATGGCAGCCTCACGGTGACCCTCAGGATTCCTCCAGTGGAGGGCCCACCTGCACCCTCCGCTCATCCCCCTACCCCGCCCCAGGTCGCCTCACTCCTGCCTCCAGCCAGCCTGCTGCCACCTCACAGCCGAGCCTGCGGCTCATAGAGGGATGCCGGGAGTGCTGCTGTTGCCCGTCCTCGTCACTGTCTTCATCTCCACCCTTCAGTGAGGGCTCACCATGTGCGAGGCACTAAGCAGACGTCTCTGGAGGAGTCTCAAGGTCAGAATCACCATCAGGACCTTGTAGATGGAGAGGCTGCCAGCGTACAGGTGACACAGCCTGGCTCAGCCGAAAGAGGCACGGTGAGAATTCTGAGCCCCAGCTGCCTCACCCTGAGCCCACACTCTTCCCCTCCCACTGTCCAGCTGGGAGCCCAGTGGCAAGGCCCCTCAGTACCTCACCTGCAGACACGTGGACATGTGTGCAATGCACTCCTGAGCCTCCAACCATGTGTGTGACCCCAAACTCCACACAGCTGAGGAGGTGTTCAGACAGAATTGTAGAAGTGGCACAATGGAGGTTGACCCCTGGTCAGGTGATGGGAGCTCCGAAGTTGCTGCTTTCCAGCTGTGGGACCCTGGGGAGCCACTTGCCCTCTCTGGGCCTCTGTTCCCTCATCTGCAAATGAATGATCTCCATGGTCCCTTCCAGAGCTAACTCTCACAGTGTAGACGGGGTTCCCCTAGAAGCAGGCCCTGAGACAAGGATTTGGTGGCAGCCCCCTATTTGGGAGGTGTAGGGATGCCAGCAGGAGGGAGGTGGAGCAAGGCAGGAAGATGCGCTGACAAGAGCTGGGTCCCAGCTGAGCTGGAGCTCACACCTGCTCCCGGCTCACACTGTGCCCGGTGCACAGCCTCCCAGCTGTGCCTCCAGTGATGGCCTGTGGTGGCTGAAATTAGCCATTCTGGGAGTCTCCACACCACGGAAATCAGCAGAGGCTACACATCCGCTCTTTTCCCCACAGAGAACTGGTTGATAAACATTTACCAGCATGCCACCAGCTTAATCCCACTGAGAACAGCAGGAAGCACAAGCCTCAGAATCACCCAGCCCAGGGGGAGGGAGCCAGAGCATTTCCACAAACGTCCTGAGACCGGCTGGCTTAGGGCTGCTCGGGCTGGTCAATTCCCAGTACTCCTGTGGCCTCCCACACAAGGGACAGAGTAGATGAAGCCCTCCAACACCAGCCCCATTCTCAAGATGCTTCCCAAGACCAGAGGAGAGTCCAGGGGCAGGCAGGGGGTGGGGAGTGGAGGCCCGTGGGGCAGGCATGCGCGGCACGGAGGGCTGCCTGGCGCTGTGCTGCTGCCCTGCTCTCGGCCGCAGGATGCCGGTGAACATGGCGGTGGGGCCGGGAAGCCCAGGTTCAGAGGGTTGAGGAGACAGGCAGCTGGGAAAGTTCCCGGCTAGAGCAACCCCGCCAGGTCTGATCAGTGCAGGCTGGGCGTAGGCTGCCCTGGTGAAGGGACTGTGTTGCGAGGACCAGTGTGCGAATGCGGCCCGAGCGCCTGGAGGGCGGGGGTGCCCTCCGCTCAGGGGTTTCAGGGCAGAAGACCATTCATCCCAACAGTTTACCGAGCGCCTGCTCCCTGTCAGCTAGTCCGGGCTGCAGATGTGCCATGCATCAGGGAGGCCTGCCCTCGCAGCCTGCATTCAGGCGATGTGAAACCGCTCGCGAAGCCACAGACAATCACACACTCCCGGCAGCGTGTGCTCCTTTCTCTAGTGCTCTGCAAGGGGAAGAGAAACTCCCGGCGGTCAAGAAGGATGCCACTCTGTGAAAACTCGGGCTGGGACCCAAATGATGAGGGGAAGGAGAGCTGGGAGAAGGTTGTCCAGGCACCATCCCGGCCAGGAAAGAAGGGCAAAGGCCCTGAGACCAGACAGGCAAGTCTGAGGAGCAGCCAAGGAGCCAGCGAATTGGTGGAAGGGAGGACGGGGGAGAACGGGGAGGTGAGAGAAGCCGGTGGACATCAGACCTCAGACACAAGAGGGAAGTCCGTGGGGAGACCGTGAGGAGGGAGGGGCAAAGTGCCTCTACAGGTTGGAAAAGTAAATTCCCCCTGGGGCCCTCGGGAGTTGAGACTGTTGCAGCAGGAGCAGAAGCAGAAGCAGGGAGACCACGTGCAGCCTCCTGTGGTGTCACAAAGACGCCTGACCCCAGGACAGAAACACTCCAGGAGAAACGGGGTCTGACCAACAAAAGATGGGATCCCCGCACGAGTGCTGTTCCTCACAGAGAGCAGATGGGGGCCCCTGGGAGAGGCGATGAGAGGGTCAGAGAAGAAAGCAGCAGAGTGGATACTGCTGAAGCTCTCCTGCCCTCAGCGCCCCCGCCCCCACCCCAGGTCAGCTCCCCCAGCGGGGATGACAGAAGCCTGCAAACTCAGGGTACCCCAGAGCTGTGAGAACATGTGTCATGTTTCCTGTGGGAACCCCCAGAGGGGCACAGAGGCCTGGATCAGGCCCCCCCAGTGCCCTGTGTCTGTGACAGGAGCAACAGCATGGCTGAGGGGGCCAGTGAGCCCTGCGGCCTCAGAGGTCGCTCAGGGATACAGAGAGTAATGTCAGTGTCAGGTGAATACAGACCATGACAGGACCCATGTGTCCCATCAGATGCCAGTGGGGACAGACAGCGGCGGCCAGGACCCAGTGTGGGCCAGACACATCCAGCAGAGGGGCCTGCTGCAATGCACCCTCCCACCAGCTCCAGAGCCCCACCTCAGCTCCTCGGAACCCGGGGCTGGGGGTGGTGAAGGAAGAAGAGACGTAGGTGAATGAGCTTAACCTTGCAACAGGACAACCCGAAAGAATTGAGAAGCTTGGGATAGATGAGCTTGCCACCATCATTCAAACTGCAGAATCCTGGGGACAAACAGAAGATCCTGTAAGCTCTCAGAAAGGATGTAGAGACAGTGGGTGAACGTGGGTTAGATGCAACGGTCCAGGGGTCAGGACGCTGGAGGAGGCTTGTTAGTGATTCTGAAAACCAGAAGAAAATAGAGCAGCACCTTCAGAATGCTAAAGGAAACTGATCTTGATGAGAGAGCTCTATACCAGCCAAACCGTCAGGAGTCAGAGGAGAAGACATTTTCAGACATGGAGTGCTGCACTGTCCTCCCCCGCCCCCTCGCTCAGGAAGCTCTCAGGGGGTAAGCTTCTCCGGAACGAGGGCAGCACCCTGCCAGGGCTGCAGGAAACAGGGGTCCAATGGGACAGACAGCTGAAGGGCATCCTCAGACAGGCAATGAAGGGGGACCCCAAGATGGCCGAGTCACAGGGCCACAGTTGCCAAGGCAGCTGGGACGTCAGGGGCTCCCAGGGACACAAGCAGGAAAGTGAAACTGATGGAAGAGCTAATGCATTGGAACAGAGTGAGGAAGTGTACACCAACAGGGAAGGGGCGCCGGCAAGAGAGAGGAGTTTGGGGATAAAATAGGGACAAGAACCAAAGAAATCAAACAAACGTAAAATACAGAATGATTATTAACCCCGGGTAAAGCAAAAAAGTTATGCAAGAAAAGAAAATTAAGCAAATGAAAAAAAAGGTAAGCAAATGAAAAATATAGAGCAATCATTAACTACAGGTAAAACAAAAAAGTTAGACAAGAAAGGGCTCGCCTGTGAAAAGCCTTCACATAGTCACACTGTAAACACTGCATGTGAATCTTGTCAAGGATGAGGGGCCATCCTTCAGCTCTAAAAGAAAACACAGAGCTCAACTTACTGCTGGCTTCAGCTACCAAGGGCTTTACTGCTCAGGCTGGGGCGGTGGGGGGCAAGGATGGGACAGGGAATGGGACACGGATGGCGGGACAGAGAGAAGAGTGCAAGGATTGGCCGGCTGGCCAGACTGGAGGCAGGGCATCCCGCATCCCTGAAGGGGCTGGATGAGAGAGAACACGGGTGATTGGCCGCACTCAGAGGCTGCTTACTGAAGCGTGTCCACCTCTGACTGACGGAGTTTCAGCTGGGGGCCCACACTGATTGGCTGGCTGCAAAACTTGTTCAGAGGTCAACTGGTATCCATTGAAAGGGCTTAAAACTGGTTCTGCTGTCTTTTGTTACCATGGCTACAGAACAATCAGTCTTTTCCTAGAAGTGTGGGAACTTTTGTATCCTCCACCCATGGAGAATTAGGATGTGAGGATGCTGTTGATAATGGGGGATGGAAAGTGTTCGAACTTGTGTGTGGTAGTGCCCAGAATGAGTGTGAACAAAAAATAATCCCCCGCCTTCCATGGTAGGAAGTAAAAAGATACTGCCCCAAACTGGAAAATCGACAGTTAGCAATGTAAGCATTTTCTTTAGAGTTGTGAACATAACGTCAAAAGAACTGCTGAACGACGGGTTTCCTCTGCAGAGGACACTATGGGGCGGGCAAGGGGACTGCTGTTTTGCACAACAAAACTTGGTGCACAGACTCTTCAAGGCTCGTATATTCATAACCTGCATAAAATTTCTTTTATGGAATAAGATTGTTTATAAATTGCCACCTAGAAGTCTTCAGAATGCACATTCAAATGTTCTATAAAAAAGAGAGTTCTGTTTCTAGCACATCCAAGCAAATGGCAAGATTTTGTAACCAGCGTACAGTCTCCTCATTGTTAGGAAATGAAGGATGCACCCTCACGTCCCAGCCACAGAATTCCTCGCTCTTAACCTCCCTCACCTCACTGACATTGCAGGAGGGGAGAATCTGGCTGTGGGTGCCTAAAGACGACACCACAGTGAGAGAGAGAGTGAGACAGAGAGAGTGAGAGAGTGAGAGAGAGAGAGAGTGAGAGACAGTGAGAGAGAGAGTGAGAGAGAGAGTGAGAGAGAGAGTGAGACAGAGAGTGAGACAGAGAGAGAGTGAGAGAGAGAGAGAGTGAGAGAGAGAGTGAGAGAGAGTGAGAGAGAGAGAGAGTGAGATACAGAGAGAGTGAGAGAGTAAGAGAGAGAGAGA
>NC_060270.1:63742347-63858612 GCF_021613505.1 Equus quagga
AGAGAGAGTGAGATACAGAGAGAGTGAGAGAGTAAGAGAGAGAGAGAGTGAGAGAGAGAGAGAGAGTGAGAGAGTGGAGAGTGAGACAGAGAGTGAGAGAGAGAGAGTGAGAGAGAGAGAGACAGTGAGAGAGAGCATGTAAGAGTGTCAATGTGAGCGGGTGTGGATGAACCAGTGAGTAAGTCATCTCCCAGTCTATTCCACAGGGACCACAAGCTCCTCAGGCTTCCTGTGGCCTCTTGATGTCACCCAGGGTCCTCCCAGTGCCTGGCTCAGCCCAGACCCCCCTGTAGCTCTTGCCTCTGAGCCTCCTCCTCTCCCAGGAGCCCTCACCTGTCGCCTCTCCAGCCCCCTAGCCTGGGCAGGGTCCCTCATTAGGCAAACACACACATATGTACAAGCACACCCAGGCACACACCTGGCACCTCCCTCCTCCCTCGGGGCCTTTAGCCCTCTCATTGTCCTTTTTTGGTAAGTGCATGTGCCCCCACATACCTGAACCTCTGAGGATGAGGAGAGCATTTTATGCATCGTGTTTCCCAGCCCCCAGCACGGCCTGGCCCATAAGGGAAAAAGTGGACTAACAGTTCCTTGCAAAGAGTTAACTACGTGACTGCTTTTCTCCCAAGAATCTGGACTAGCTTCCCGTGCCAAAGGCCCCCGGAGGAGTGGCTGCTGTCCCCAAGGCTGGACCACTGCCTTCTGCTCTACGCAGAAGCCATTTAATTCTGGGGCGCCAGCTGCCCACCGCCAGGCAGCACCCCAGGCCTCACCGCAGGCCTCCTTGACACCGTGCCCTGGAGCCCTGGCCGGATCTCCTTCCTGGTCAGGAAGAGCAAGACTGTGGGAGAACAGAGGGCATGTGCGTAGGTATCATGCGTGGCAGTGGTAGTGGGGTGGATCGCCAGGCAGGGGTGTGGGGCCAGACTGTGCTGGGTGACCAGCACCTCAGGCTAGATCTGGGACACGCACATCGAGATGCTTGTCACCCTCTTGGCCCCCTGAGATCCTGGCCCCAGAGGGCTCCACCACATCACCGTGGCTGGACCAGACATCATCGGAGTTCCTCAGGCCTGAACAGGCCATTCTGACAGTCAAGTGTCAGTCAAAAGGGGTGCGGAACTGGGCTGGCCCAGTGGTGTAGCAGTTAAGTTCATGTGCTCCACTTTGGCGGCCCAGGGTTCACAGGTTCAGATCCCGGGCGCGGACCCAGCACTGCTCACCAAGCCACACTGTAGCAACATCCCATGTAAAATAAAGGAAGATTTGCACAGATGTTAGCTCAGCACCAATCTTCCTCACCAAAAAAAAAGAGTGGTGGAGAACCGATTGGGATCCACTTTGAGACTCTCCATGCGTATGAGCACAGCATCACCAGCAAGAGAGAACCTCTTCATTCTTAATGGACTTTGCCCCAATAAAAGGAATGCTAGCGCTTCTCCCATCCCTCAGTAATGGCTCTGCAATTAATGACAGGAGACCTGATGACGTGGTAAAGAAGCCAGGTCCTGCATGAATCTCACACATGTGGCACTTTGCGTGAAATACGCTTCGAAGATGGACGCTTGGCCTGGAATAGACAAACTGCCAGTGAGCTGAAGGCCCCTTTCTCCCAGAGGAGAGTGACCCGTCTTCAGGAGGGGAGGGCACCCACAGACAGGAAGGCCCCCTCCCTCCCTGCACTGGGCTGCCTCAGGCTCATGTGCTCAGCAGCAGTCCCAGCGCCTTGGGGACCTCAGCGTCACAGCCTGTCACCGGCCCTGTGGGCCTCAGGCACAGCTACTGGGCAGGAAGGAGGAGCGACAGGGCCTGAGGCCTTTTCCCCTGAGTTCAGTCTCCGGCCTGGACTCCAGGACGGGAGACCCTCGGGCCCCCTCCTCACTGCCGTCATGGATGGTGCTGGTTGCCAGCGCTGAGTCCAGACCACAGCACACCTGCTTCCCTGCACTGTCCTTGACCCTCGCAGGTGCCTGCCAGGCAAGTGTGGCCTCCTCAGCTACAGGCTGAGCAAATCCAGGTGGAGAAGAAAAGAACTCGCCTGTCCCCACCCACAGGAGCACCCTTGTGTTTGCCTTGCTCCTTCCCTTCCCCAGAAGCCTGCAATAGCACCTTTGACAGTGGCCTCCTCCCCAAGGAGCCTTTCCAGACCACGGGCCAGTCTGCCTGGCCCAGGCTTGAAGGTCCAAGCCACTCCCGGGAGGGGGGTGGGGCGGGCTGGAGTCCGCATCAGGAGGGCACGTTTCCGCGATTACTCGCAGAAAAAGGCCGTGGACTGTGGGACGGGCCGCGGCTCCTGACATAATCCCGTCCTGGCGCTAGGCTGGGGAGGAGCGTCAGCCAGGACGGTGAGTCCACAAAGGGTGGCTCCTCCCTGGCTGCGCACCCCTAAGGTCAGGTGCAGGGCCCAGGCCACCCCCACCCCACACCTTCTGTCGAGATGTTAGGTGTAACTAGATGGCTTTGCAAGTGAGTTACCTTCCAGAAACTTCCTCTAACCTTGCCTCCCTGCCGAAGCCCCTCAAGTCTCTTGCCTCCACCTCTTCTCTGAAATGCCCTTTCCCTTCTCAAGTGAACAAGCCGGGTTTTGGGGGACTACGTCTGCAGTCTTCCCTGTATTTGTAAGTCTGCTTAGAGTGACGTGAAATCCAAGAGAATCGGCACATCTGAGTCCAGAACTTGGATGTGCCAGCAGTGAGCCGGGCCCTGGGGACGGGAGGCTAGTGTGTCAGGGCCGCCCCCTGCTCTGCTGGTGGGGATGCAGGGGATCCCACACTCATTCCGTCTTCCCACAAATGGCTCCTGGTCAGCTGCTCTGTGCCAGGCACCTTCCTGGGTGCTGAGAGCCAGGGCAGGAGGCCCCCCTTCTGCCAGGTGCGGCCGCGAGGTGCAGTGGGCTCGACTGTGAGACTGGGCGCTCAGTGGGAAGCACAAAGCAGTGGGGTGACAGGAAGAGCTGGGCGCCGTGATGTGCAGTTTTGAAGGCCTCACTGAGGAGGTGGCTTTTTAATGAGACACGTGGTAGAGGTGGCAGTGTGGACACCTGCTGCAGGCAACCATGGAGACAAAGGCCCCGGGGGCGGGAAGGCGGGGGTGTGGAGAGCAGCAGGAGGCCAGGCCCACAGAGGAGCAGCGGAGGGGAGGGACGAGGTCAGAAGGCCTTCCAGCAGTGCCTGTGCTCCTACCGCGAGGACAGCCGGACCCTGGGAGGGTCTGAGCAGAAGCAGGACGCGGTCTGACCCGGAGAGTCAGTGGCTGCTGTGATGCGGGAGGAGGTGGTGCAAGGGCAGAGGCAGAGGACTGGGTGACAGCATTAGTCAGCCTGGGCGGCCGGAACAGACGGGACCCCAACAACACTTATTCCGCCCAGCTCTGGAGGCTGGAGCTCCAGGATCAAGGCGACACCAGGTGGCTTCTTCTGCGGCCTGCCTCCTTGACTGGGAGCTGGCCGTGTCCTCCCTGTGGCCTCGCACAGCCCCGCTCTGTGCGTGTCTGCGTCCTATACTCCTCTTCTCACAACATCACCGGTGTATTGGACTAGGGCCCACCCCGATGGCCTCATTCACCTTTATCGCCCCTGTAAAGGCCCCGTCTCCTAATACAGTCACATTCTGAGGTGCTGGCGTTAGGACGTCAGCATATGAATTTTGCAGAGCGGGGGTGGCATAGTTCAGCACATAACAGTGACAATGACAGGAATCCTACGATGGAGACCATGGCTGGGACCCCCGCAGTGGCAGGGAAGATGGTGAGAAGGGCTGACCCCGCAGGGTTCTAGGGAGGGCGTGGGAGTGAAGACAGTAGGGGCGCGCTGTCCGCAGAGAATGGAGCATCCACAACGGGCAATTCTAAAGACCGTCATCGGTAAGGCACTCTCCCTCTCTAATTTCTAGACGACTAGTTACTATCGAGTTTTACCGATACATCTGTAAACTCCAGTTAGCACATTTAATGACGTGTCCTCCAGTCAACAACGTGCGTGGCGTGGACGACAGCTCGAGAATTCTCAGATGCACGGCTGACCCTGCAGGGGCCGGGTCACAGTAAGTTCACAGGGTCAGACTCACGCAGCTCAGTCCAGGCCCAGGTCAGGTCCCGGTCCTGCACTTAAAAGGCAGATTTGAAATCAACATTAAGAGCACAGCGATGACAAAGACGAGGCAGCAGAATGTGAGTGACTTCGACCCTGTCATGCTGTGCGACCACTTGGGACGTTTGTGTTTAAAATTTGCAGCAGTGACACAGTGCAAACTGCTGGGTGTGGCATTTTTGTTTGACAAGTACATATTTTAGCTTGTAGATGAACTATTACTGATTGTCAATAATTTCTTTTAAGTTGAAATTTAGCCTTTTATAATTTATAATAAAATGACCATATAACTATGGTCGTTTTAAAACTAAAGAATTAATAAAGGAAATAAAATGTTACATCAGCGGTATCTCTTAGTGGTTACCTAAAATTACCTCTTGTGATTGATTCTGTTTTATCAAAATTCACGTTTTTTGTTGACATGATTATACACACAAAGATCATCTAAGAACGTTTGCACTCTGCGCTCTTTTCTAGACCTCTTGTTTTATTTCATGATTATTACTGAAAATAATTGTGTCACATAGAAGAGGGGTGCCAGCCAGTTCAGGCGGCCACAATAGAATACCACAGCCCAGGCGGCTTGAACAAAGCCCTCTCCTCCTGGTTCTGGAGGCTGGGAGCCCGAGAGCAGGGGCCGGCACGGGCGTCCTCCATGAGGGCGATCTTTCTGGCTGTGTCCTCTCGTAGCCTGTTCTGGTGGAAGCATGCAGACAGAGACATTCGTGTCTCCTCCTCCGTTAAAATGGCACTAATCTAGCATGAGGGCTCCACCCTCATGACTGAATCACCTCCCAAAGGCCCCAGCCACAAACGCCATCACACTGGAGCTCAGGGCTCCAACGTGTGAACTGGGCACAGGCATTTGGTCCACAGAAGGGGATGTTAGCACAAACCGTCTCTGGGTGTCAGATGTGCTCAGGATGCCCCTGGGGGTTGGGACGTATTCTGAGGTAGAGCCCACAGGTGAGAGCTGAATGCCAGGGCGAGAGCCGAGGAGCAGGCCGGTGCCGCCGTCTTAGCCTGAGCACCGAGCCCCGCCCTAGGGACGCCGCAGCGGGCAGGCTGGCCGCGCTGGGGATCAAGGACATGGCTCCCAGGCGTGCTCCCTGTTGAGGCGCCTGCTGACAGCCCGTGGAGTTTTCAGGCGGGCGGTCAGACGTCCAGGCCTAGAGTTCAGGGGAGAGGGCCGGGCTGCAGAGGGCAAGCGGGGAAGCCTCGGTACTCAGGCGGCGCTTAACCCCAGGGGACAGACAGGATGGCGTGGCCTCAGACACACAACACATGGTCCACCCTCAGCTCTCCAACACCATCGGGGATGGGCTGCAGGGAAGTGGCATCTCCCAGCCAGGACAGGCCGAGTCCTGACCCAGTCTGAGGGCACAGCGAGGTGTCCTGGGACGCCGCGTGAAGGGGAGATGGAGGGGGATCCAGCCAGGCAGAGGCGAGGTCGGGTGGGAGCAGTGTGAGACACTGACAGAACAGGAAAGGCCATGTGGCAACTGAACTCAGGGGCTGAGGGGCACTGTTGCGAGAAAACCCACCAAGGACCGGGGCTTTTATCAGCAGAGCTACCGGCAGAGACTATGGAGTTTGGAGCAGCAGTGACGCGAACTGAGTTGAGTGAAAGGGTCACCCCAGCTGCTCTGTGGCGCCTGGATCAGAGCGGCAGAGCAGTGCAGCCAGGGGAGAAATCCAGGGCTGGACAAGGGAGATCAGCAGAGACGGGAAGGTAGATGGACGTGAGAAACACGGAGCAGGTGTGACGACACAGGAGGCGACAGAGGGTGGAAGCAGAGGCAACGGGGAAGGATCCTGGGTTTGGGGTGGAGGGTCGTGCCCGTGCCTGTGGGAAATCAAGGTGAGTCAGGTTCCAGCAAAAGTACAGCTCAGTTTAATCATATTCGGTGCCAGCACCCAGAAGACCCCGAGAGGAGGCGTCAGACCGCCACGGATCTCCGGATTAGGGGCTTGGGGACAGGCAGGGAGGAGGTGAGCACTGGCGAGGGGCGGGGGCTCACCAGTGAACGGCTGGCCAGTGATGCTACACAGGTGGACAAGGTCTGTTAAAGAGCTGACCCTGAGCAAGAAAGGCTGAGAGCCTTGGGGACCAATGCCAGTTCTGAGGGTCCAGTGGAGGAGAGGGAGCCAGCAAAGGAGAGAGAGAGAGAAATTTGAGAGGTGGAGGGAAACTGGGAGTATCCCAGGCTCCCAGAGCAGGGGCCGTGTCAGGAGGGAGGGAGCCAAGTGCTCTGTGAGGTCTGGCAAGGTGCGAGGCCCAGCATGCTGAGCTGATGGCCGGCCACTCCCGATGACCCCAGGGAGCGCCTCCCAGCAGAGGGGGAGCACCAGCTGGGCGTGGGCTGAGAAGTGAAAGGGAAGGGAAGTGAGCCAGCACGCAGGGACAGCTCTACCAAGAAACCTGGTGCCAAACTCTTCAGAGGCCAAAAACAACACTAAGCACCCAGGCCCCCTGGGAGCTGTGCGTGTGCCGGCGCAGGGCCAGCGATCGCGTGTGTTCATTCTCTGAACCCTCACCACAACCCCCTGAGACAGCAACATGCTCCTTCCTGAATTACTGTCAGTGAAACTGAGGCACAAATAGCCTTTAAGAAGGGGGAGGGTGGTGTCTGAATTTGAACTTGAGCTGAGATTGGTCTTGTGTGCATGCACTGTCACCCCCATGCGAAATTTGTGACCAAGATGGTGGTGGAGACTCACAGAACAGAAGGGACAGAAGGACTCATGCCTGGGGAGGATCCTGGCCCCAAGCCTGTCTGCACCCCCATTTCTACAATGAGGGTGAAGACCCTACCTTCCCTGCTTCATGGGGTTCCTTGAAAGATGAATGAGATTCAGGCATTCACTTAACAGGCGGGGCTTACACCTCACGGGGGACCCAGACAGTAAGTAGGGAGCTGTGGGCAGATATGGATCTGTGTGAATGCAGAACGAGTGGGACTTGTGGGTGGCTCAGATGCGGCGTGTGAGAGAGCAAGAGGAACCAGGACCCTTGCGAAGACTCGGGGTCGGGTGACCGGGTGGATAGACGAGCCCTCTACAGAGCTGAACAAGACCAGGAGAGAACAGACTGCAAGAGGAAAACTAGTGGTTGAATTTGGGGATGTCAGGTTTGAGAAGTGAGGGATCGGGTAGCCCCTGAGTGGTGAGCCACCAAGGGGCCCAGCCCACAGACACGCTCATGCAGGGTGCCCGGGCCCTGGGGACGGGAGAGCCCGGGGGCAGCACGGGGCCTGGGAAGACGGGGAAAGGCAGGCAGAATGGACTCACAGAGGCACGAGGGGTGGGCTTCCAGGAAGACGGTCACTCAGTGTGACATTGCTGAGAGAACAGGGAGCCTGGACTTGACGACATGGGGGGACGGCCAGCCAGCACGTTGCAGGATGAACAGGAGGTAAGGAATTAGACATAGGACCAGAAACATCTCTGATGATGCCACTTAAATAGGGAACAATAATGAAACCCATATGGAGTTCTCTTTATTTTCAACAGTCAACTTCCACTCCAGGCAAAATGCTGCTACTTACAAAGAGGACACAGACAGGTGAGGGCAGCGAGGAGCCCAGCGCAGGGCGGGAACTGGGGCCTGAGCCCAGGAGCCCTTTCTGCTCAGGGCTCACGCTCCTTCGGGGCTGCTCTGGACTGAGCACCAGGGTGTCTGGGAACTCGGCAAGCCCAGGGCATCCTCCCACCCAGAGCAGGCCCACCAGCTGTGGGCCACAGCGTCCGCTTTCCGTCCCCGAGCCAGCCGTCGCTCACAGTGCGTCTACTCCCTCACCCGTCCATTCACGCCTCCACTGCTTCCAAACGCCCACGGCTCTCTCGTCAGACTGCTCTGCGTCCAAGGACCCCCATGTTGCTCAGGAGGCCAGCAGAGGAGCCAAGGCAGAGAGGGACGGGCTCTGGGGTGAAGGGGCATGGAGCCTGGGCCCAGGGAAGGGCCTGCACTAGTCTTGTCAGGGGAGATGGGCCGGGCGTCCAAGGGAGGAGACACGTGCTGGGAGCAGACAAGCGAAGTCGTCTGAGTGAAGAGCCCGGGGGATTCCCGGGGCTCAGCAGGTGGAAGCAGAGGGCTCTCGTTCTGCCGGGGGTGGGGGGGGTGGGGGGGGGGGGGGGGGGGGTGCTGGGGCCGAGCTGGAGACGCCGTGTGCAGGCCTGTGGCCTGGAGTGAGCGTTTCTCAAGTCCACTCTCTGACTCGTTTCTCTCAGTAGTCCTGGGAGGTTAGGAGAACACGGCCTATTAACTCTGTTTAGCAGATGATTACATGGAGGCCCCGGGCCCGACTCAGTTACCACACAAGCCAAGGTGGTGACAGGAGAGAGCACAGTCCTTAGAAAGAGCTGACTGTGCATCAGGCTCTGCGCAGGACCTTTGCACAGACAGTCTTATTGACTCCCCTGACTTCGCCCGAGGAGGGCCCACAGGACAGGGAGGGAGGTGAGACGCAGCAGGTCGGGCTCTGCTCACACGGCCACAGTGAGGGCGAGGGTCAATCCAGTCGGCCCCTGTGTGGGCTCAGAGAGGACCCGGGGCAGCTGTCCCTCCTGCGTGCCCCCCACAGCTTCAAGGGGAGGCCAGGGCCTTTGGAGCCCGATCAGCTGAGGGGAACCGCAGCAGCGCCCAGGCGCCCCACAGAGGCCTGGAGCCTTGGTGCCAACAGGTCCGGCCTGACCTGGAGGAGCAGCAGGTCAGCAGGATGACAGCTGACCACAGCCTGTCTTGAGGGCCCTCTTATACCTGCCTCTGGGGCCAACCTCCTCCTCACTGAGCCAGCCCCCTCCTCTTACTGCTCTGCCCATCTCAGGCCCCCCAGGACTCAATGTCCCTTGACGGCAGGGCTTCTCCCAGTCCAAGGAGTGTCCCATAAGGGCTCTGGGCTGCACATCCACCTGCTCCTGGGCCCAGGAGGCAATGCTGTGCCTGGGGGCGAGCCCACCTCTGCAGACTCCAGAGATCTGGCAGCAGCGGGCAGAGGCCTTGTCTGGAGAGCAGGAGAGGACATGCTCCAGGCTCCCCTGACACTTGCAAGGAGGATACACAGCCCAAGGCGCCTAGGCCCTTCCCCTGTGACCCTTCCTACTCCCACTGCCCACTCAGGAGGACAAGCTTCATGTGCAGCAGCCTGCAGACCCCTGCAGGGCAGAGAGAAGACCAGACACCCGGTGTCAGCCTCAGCACCGATCTCTGGGATGCAGCCAGTCCATCTGCAGCCGTGCCGGCTCCAGCTCGAAACATGCCCCTCTCGGGGGGTATCTGGAGGAGGGTTGCTGCCCAGATGGGAGAAATGACAGCACATTTGTATGCTCATGGGAACGATCTGGAACGAACAAGGAGGGAACCGATGATGTGGGAAAGGGGGAGAATTAGGGAGCCCTCTCCTAAACTCCTTGGCGTGTGTGTTGAAAGTCTGTTCTCTGTCGTGGCAGAGAGGCGGACCAGGGCCAGCGCACACTATTTCGGAGACGCTTTCCAGCCTGGGGAACTCTTGAAGGGCCCGGAACAGCAGGTGCTTTCTGAGGTGTAGAAACGCAAACTGGAAGATGCCGCAACCTGGGGACCAGGGAAGTGGCTCATCAATGCATAAGGCTTACCCTAGTTTAGGAGAGAACACATTTCATCTCAGAAAAACTTCCTGCTGTGCTCCTAACGAAGGGAAAAAGTGGCAGCCACTCAATAAACATATAAAACAATAACAACGATCCTGACGAACGCGGGAAGCATAACATAACGGAACTTAAAGGATGAATAGCAACAACGTCCAATCGTTCAACATTCTACTGAGCTCCTGCCACGTGCCCCCAGCTGCTCCAGGCCCTGCGAATGCAGCAGGGACCAGCAACAGAGTTCCTGCCACCAGGAAACCTGCTGGGACGAGAGCCATCCCAAGCAACAGGGAAGTTAAGCAGAAGGACGGTGATCGGAGGAAAAACACTCTCAGGGTCCAGGAGCGTCTGGGGACAGGGGGCAGGGCTGACCACTTTTAGACTTGTTGACATGTTAAAAGTTTATGTGTTTAACCCATTTCGAGTTAATTTTTGTGAGGGATATAAATGGGGGTCTAGTTTCATTCCATTACGTGTGAATATTCAATTTTCCCAGCACCATTTATTAAAAAGACTGTTTTCTCCAGTGAGTGTTTTTAAACGTAAGACAGGAAACTCCTAGAAGAAAACAGGAAAAAAAACCTCCTTGGTCTCAGCAGTGATTTTTTGGATTTGACACCTAAAGCACAAACAACAAAATCAAAAATAAACAAGTAGGGCTACAGCAAACTACAAAGCTTCTGCACAGCAAAGGAAATGATTGACAAAATGAAGACATCCTATAGAAGAGGAAAAAACATCTGGAAATCATATATCTGATCAGAGGTTAATATCCAAAATATATAAAGAGCTCATAGAATTCAATAGCAAAAAACAAATAATCTAATTTAAAAATGTGCAAAGAACCTGAATAGACATTTTTCCAAAGAAGACATACAGGTGACCAACAGGTATGTGAAAAGATGCTCAACACCATTAATCATCAGGGAAATGCAAATCAAAACCATATGAGATATCACTTCACACCTGTTAGAATGAATGTCATCAAAAAGACAGGAGATAACAAGTGTGGGCGAGGGGGTGGAGAAAAGGGAACCCTTGTACAATGTTGGTGGGAATGTAAATTGGTGCAGCCACTATGGAAAACAGTATGGAGATTCTTCAAAAACTTAAAAATAGAACTACCATATGACCCAGCCATCTCACTTCTGCGTATTTACCTGAAGGAAGTGGAAACACTGTTTCCAAGAGCGTCTGCACCCCCATTTCACCGCAGCATTGTTGACAATAGCCAAGATATGGAGCAACCTAAATGTCCACTGACAGATGACTGGAGAAAGAAGTTGTGGTATATATGTACAATGGAATGTTATTCAACCTTAAAAAGAAAGAAATCCTGCCATTTGTGACAACATGGATGGAGCTTGAGGGCATTACGCTAAGTGAAATAAGTCAGATAGAGAAAGACAAATGCTGTATGATCTCATTTATATGTGGAATCTGAAAAAAATAAACCAAACTCATAGAAAAAGAGGTCAGATTTGTAGTTACCAGAGGCGGCGGGTAGGAGAAGGGGGAACTGGATGAAAGTGGACAAGGTACAAACTCCCAGTTATGAGATAAATAAGTACCAGGGACATAGTGTACAACATGGTGACTATAGTTAACACTGCCGTATGTTATACGCAAAAGTAGTTAAGGAAATTAATCGTAAGAGTTCTCATCACAAGGAAAAAACCATTTTTTCTTTTTCTTTTTTTTTTGTATCTATATGAAATGATGGGTGCTAACTAAACTTGTGGTAAACTCAATGTGTGATCATTTCACAATATATGGGAGTCAAATCATTATGCTCTACAACTCAAACTGATACAGCGCTGTAGGGCAGTTATATCTCAATAAAACTGAAAAAATGTATGTGTTATAAAAAGATTTAAAAAGTCTACATACGATCATGAGATAAATAGAAATAGAAGACACAGCTCTCAAACAAGCAGAGGAGAAAATGAGGACTAAGAAAACTCAGTCATGCCAATAAAAGACAAGAAAGAAAGGGGAAGGTCGTAGAAAGACAGAAAGCACAAAATCAAGTGACAGAAAGCAACCTAAACACATCGATAATCACAGTAAATATATACTGACTAAACGTTCCTGTTTAAAAACGAAAAACAAAGATTATTGGGTTGTATTAAAAGAATAATCCAGAAATAGTTTGTTTACAGGAATCACACCTAAATCATAAGGAAACAGAAAAGTTAATAGTAAAGAATTTAAAAAAACATACCAGGGAAATACTACAAAAAGAAAAAAATTATCAAGAAAACTAGAGAATACACTACACAGTGGAAAAACGAAAGAATCATCAGAATGATGTAAACACTCTAAATTGCCTACAACTAAAACATAACTTCATATTTATAAAGCAAAAATTGACCTAATTACCAGGAAAAAATCCACAACTTCACCGAGAGCTTTTAAGTCACTTCGCGGCAATCAGCAGATGGAGCCCAGCAAACACTGCACAGCTTCAGAGAATCTGAACAACACAGTTAAGGAGCTTGATCTGCTGACAACCATAAGGCACAAACACCAAAACGTGCACATAGTTCTCAATAACCACAGATTAGTAACAAGAAATTGATGATATGCTCGTCCTGACGCCAGTCTCAACAAGTTTCAAAGAGGCTGTATCGTGCAGTTAAGTTAGAAATCAATCACAGGAAAGTAACTAGAAACAAATAAACAAAGCATACTTTTGAGTATGTGGAAACATACTTAGAAATAATTCATGGGCTAAAAAAGAAATCAAAATGTTAATTAGAAGATACTTAAAAAGAACAATAATAGAAGTACGATATGTCCAAACTCGTGGGGGTCCTCAGACAGAAGCTCAGAGTCTCTCGTGCTTGTACCACATTAGAAGGAAGGCCTGAAGAGCAAGGCATCCACTCAGTAACAGAAAAACAACTTTTCCAAGGAAAGCAGAAGGAAGATAATGACAAAAACCAGAAATGGATGAAAAATGAGACTGCAGTTTTAAAAATCAGAGAATTATTTAAAACTTTATGCAAACTTAGACAATTTAGGCAATTTCCTAACAAACGCTACTTACCAAAGCTGACTCAAGAAGAAATGGAAAAGCTAAATAGGCTTTTTTTAATATATATATATAATTTGGGATTTATTTTTTAAGCATTTTGAATACCGACTACATGGGGGATGAATTTTAATGATATACCTAATTTAATTTAATTTTTACAACATTGTGCTATCGCAGCTTACAAATGAGGAAAATGGAGGCTCGAAGAAATTAAGCAACTTTTCCACAGTTGGTCAGCTAGAAAATGACAAAATCTGAGTTCAAATCTGTTTTCAGACCCCAAGTCAAGTGGTTTCACTGTCCTAGTTTATATTAGGATTCACTGGAAAGGCCTCTGAATTTCTTTTCATAGCAAAAATTTATGTGAAATGCAGCCCACAATCTCATCATCAAAGGGCTGGAAATTACCTTTGTCATCCTTGTCGATTCCCTGTTGATTCTTCTGAACTAAAATACAGCCGCAGATACTCAGAGTCATCATACTTTCTTCTTTTTTTTTTAATTTTAATTTTTTTTGGATGTACGTCATATTTCGAATTCAGTGTTTGAAAATCTACAGAGAGAGAGAGAGAGAGAAGTAGAGATACGGAAAGACATAAAGAGACAGAGAGAAAAATCAAACCCAGCTGCCAGATGATTTTAGGGTGAATTCTAAAAAATCAGTCAAGGAATAGACAACCCCAATATTGTACAAACTATTCAAACGGACAGAGAGAATGTTCCTCACTCATTTTATGAGGGTAGTGTAACCTTGATATCAAAACCATGTTAGTTATGCTCATGAACATAGAGATCAGTATCATAAATAAAATGTTAGCAAACCAAACCCAGTAGTGAATACAAACAAGAACGTATCATGACTAACCCGACCCTAGGAAAGCAAGACTGACTTAATATTAGAAAATATTGCAATATAATTTACCACCTTAAAAGATTGAAAGGGGTGGGGATGGTAATTTTGCTACAAACGGATTTTTAAAAATCAATGAAAAAGTACTTCTTCACATACTTGAAATAGGAGAGAATGTCTTTCATTCGATAAGGGCTGTCTCTCTATATCCAGTGCCAATATCATGCTTATTAGCATATTTTATTTAAAGTCGGGCATAAGCAAAGATACCTACTACAACTGCTTCACTCCTCACTGTGCCAGCTCAATAACACTTTTTTTTTTAAGTTTATATAGGGATTAGAAAAGAAAAAACAAATATTTTGTTATTTGTAAATATTATGGTTGTCTACATAGAAAAATCTAAAAGAATCTACAAACTGTTAGAACTAATAAAAGAGTTCAGCAAGTTCACTGGATACAAGATAATGTGTGTGTGCATTAAATCAGAAAATTAAATTAATGTTAAACATTAAGTTAGAAAATGTAAAATTTTGAAAGATACACTTATAGTAGCAACAAAAACTATAAGATACTTAGGAATAAATCTAAGAACAGCTGTGCAAGACTTGTACACGTGGTTGACCTGGGCAGCCATGAGGTTTGTACACTGCACGATCCCAGGGCATCATTACACAGACAGACGTTACAGAGATACACAACCTGCACGACTGCAGCCCTGCCTGTAGAGAAAGTCCTAGGACAGCACTGAGACAAACGAAGGCAAATATAAACAAATGAAGACTTTTACTATGTTCATGGGTGAGAAGATTCAATGTCATATAGATATCAATTCTCTCCAAATTATGCTATAAATTCAATGTAATTCCAATTAAAATCCAACAGAGTATTTCATGGCACTTGACAAATTAATGACTTTACAATGTATCTGACCAAAATATTTTTGGCCAAAATATCACCAAAATTTTTAATAGAAAGAAACAAATAGGGGTGCCAGCCCGGTGGCATAACAGTTAAGTTCACATTCCACTTCGGCAGCCTGGGGTTCGCCAGTTTGGATCCTGGGCGCAGGCCTGGCACCGTTTATCGAGCCATGCTGTGGCAGGATCTCACAAATAAAATAGAGGAAGATTGGCACAGATGTTAGCTCAGGGCCAATCTTCCTCAAAAAAAAAGAAAGAAGAAAAGAAAAAAAAGAAAGAAACCAATAAGAGTATTTACCCTATCAAATATCAGGAGTCATAAGAAAACTACAGTCATTAAAGCAGTGTGGCATTGTCCAGGGTCCAACAAACAGGAGAATGGAACAGAGCAGGAGCCCAGAAACAGACCCACAGCTTTATAAAATGGTGTATGAGAGAGTTGGCATTAAAATAAGTGGAGAGAGATTTTTCCATAAATGATACAAAGACAATGTCATCTACATGAGAAAATATGAAAGCAAATCCTGACTTATACAAACATCAATTCCAAGTGAATTAACAATCCAAACATGAAAAGTCAAAATTGAAAGCTTTTAGAAGAATATATTGAGAAATATCTTTTATGATCTCATTATAGAGAATTTTCTCAAAGGACATAGAATATATCATAAAGGAAAAGATCACGAATTTGATTATAACAAAATTTTACAATTTTATGAACAAAAGATAAAAACAAAATGAAAGCACAGCCACTAGTGGGAGAAGATACTTGCAGCTTAACAAAAGACTAGTAGCCAACATATATAAAGAATTCCCACAAATCCAAAGGCAAAAGACAGACAACCCAATAGAAAAAAATGGGCAAAGAACATGAATGAACAATTCCCAAAAAGAGAAAAACCAAAAGAAACATAACTGGGGAAAGATATTCAGGACTTCTGCCATGGAGGTGGCCAGCCCTGACAGTCCCCAGCCCACACCAAACGCCACAGCTCTAGACAGAAATACATCCGCAGACTCTGAAAGCGTTGACCCCCTTTAAACGGGGGCCACCTCAAACCCTTGTTTCCTGTAAGGTCAGGTGGCCGTGCTTCCCCGGGTGACAAACAGTCACTCCCTGAGTATCTTCTGTAGGACTCCTCAGAAGCCAGGCACGGAGAAGCCAGAGATGGACGAGTCCAGTCCTGCATTCTAGAACCTCACAGATGAAAGGGAGAGACGGGGAAGGAACAATCACCCCACTGCACAAAGCCCTCCAAACGCATGTTTGCACAGAGGCTCCACCCAGGGCATTCGAGGAAAGGTCGAATCCTGGGGGAATCCTGGCTTTCAAATCCCAAAGCAAATACAACTTTTGCTGCACAAGGTCCCTTCTCTTGTCTTGTTCCCAAAACTACTGGAAGAGAGAAAATCCTCATGGAATAGCAGAGAGAGGCTTGGACAGAGAGACCTGGCAAGTCTAAGTCCTCTACTAGTCTTGCTCCTCACAAGCTCTGGGACCCTGGGCGACCGCCTACTCAGCAGTCTCACCGGGATACTCAAACTCAACCACTCAGGACTGAACTCATGACTCCTCCCCAGCTTGCTTGACTGCACCTTCCCAACTCCGCTCCCTCCTTTCAATCACTCAGGTAAAAAACTCTGGGGTCATCACTGCCTCATCTGCTCCATTGCGTCCCACTCCCAGTTCATCAGGAAATCTTGATGGCTCGCTACTCAAACTATATCTAGAATCTGACCACTTCCCTCTACTGAGATGGCCTGGTGTCAGCCGCCATGGCCTCTCACCAGGATTATTCAGTAGCTCCCACGGACTCCACCGGCTCCACCCTTGCTTCCAGACAAAGTCACAATGACCTTCTTAAAATAAAGGTCTGATCTGTGGAACCAGCCTACATGCCCAGAAACTGATGATTGGATAAAGAAGATGTGGTATATATACACAATGGAATACTACTCAGCCATAAAAAAAGACAAAATTGGCCCATTCACAACAACGTGGATGGACCTCGAGGGTATTATGTTAAGCGAAACAAGCCAGTCAGAGAAAGACGAACTCTATATGACTCCACTCATAGGTGGAAGTTAGTATATTGATAAGGAGATCTGATCGGTGGTTACCAGGGAAAAGGGGGGGTGGGGGGAGGGCACAGAGGGGGAAGTGGTGTACCCACAACATGACTAACAAAAATGTACAACTGAAATCTCACAAGGTTGTAACCTATCATAACATTAATAAAAAAAAAATAAAATAAAATAAAGGTCTGATCGTGCTACTCCTTGGCTCCAGCTCTCCCAGGGCTCCCATTTCAGAGCAAAATCCTGAGTCTTCACAACGACCTGCCAAGCCCTATGTGATGTGGCCTCTAACCTGAGCCACTGCTTTCCCGGCATTCCCCCGGCTCCAGCCACTCCACCTCCCGGCTGTTCCCAGAGCCCTCCAGCATGTCCCATCTTAGAGCTGCAGCAGTGGCTCTTCCCTCTGCCTGGAACAGAATTCACCTTGATATCCACATAGCTAACTCCCTCACCTCCTGCAAATCTCCTCTCAACATCACCTTGTCAGCGAGGCTTGCTCTGACCCTTCATATAGGATTGTGACCCACTTCCTGCCTGCACCCACCTGGGGCCTCCTAATCCCACTGATTCAGCTCTAACTTGTTCACGTGCAATCTCCTCCCATCTGATGATAGAATGTCCATGGTTCATGTGTCTGCTCCCCGCTGGAATGCAGCTCTGCAAAGAGGGGCTGTTTGCCTATTCTGTCCGGTGCCAGCGACAGTACCCGGCACATAGTAGGCACCCTGTGAATAGTCAGCTTCCCCATTCTTTAAGATTTCCCCATGAAATCTTAAGCCTGCCTCAAAAGTGCTTATTGATGCAAGGATCAAAGGAAAACACTTTTAAAATATCTAACACTCTGCAAGGAACAGGAACAAGGAACGCGGCAAACCCCAGTCCCTCGCTTCAAACAGCTCTTTAATAAAAGGTAAAGAGCACTGACCGAGCCTGTAGGGACTGGTGGATGTGTAAGTGGGTCCTCAGATGGCAGGAGGCCTGGGGCCATGTGGACGGCGCCTGCTTCGCCTGCAGGAGTGGCTGCATTTCCTGACTCCTGCTCGCTGTCTTAGCCCAGGCTGCTGGAACAGAAGACCACCGCGTGGGCAGCCTAAACAGCAGACACTTATTTCTCACAGTTCTGGAGACTGGGAAGTCCAAGACCAAGGTTCCAGCTGATTGAGTCTCTGGGAAGGTCCCTCTTCCTGGCTTGCAGATGGCCACCTTCTTGCTGGGTCCTCACGAGGCAGAGAGAGAGCTCTGACCCCTCTTTCTCTTTGCATAAGGATGTTAATCCATCATGGGGGCCCCACCCTCATGACCTCATCTAAACTTAATTATCTTCCCAAGGCCCCGCCTCCAAATACCGTCACACTGGGGATTAGGGCTCCAACCCATGAATGTAGGGGACACACACTTTCAGTCCATGACACTTGCTCAGAGGGTTTCTGTGCAGAGGTGGGAAGTTCCCTCGCTGGACAAAGGACCAGGGAGCCGTGACCCAGCTGTTGGCGCTTCCTCTGCTGAGCAGCGTGTTCTCTAGTGTGATCAGGAGATGAGAGAGGGTGTCGGGATGTTTAGTCATTCTGCAGTGTAAGTGAACCCCTGCCACAACTCGCTTGCAATACGATGTGATTACCCATCACACACACGATTGCAGCAGGGCCGGGCGCTGCATAGATCGGGTGTCATCTCTCATATCAGTGTGCAATTAATTCACTGTCTTCTCCACCAGGAACCAGACTGCTGCTCCTTGTATCGTGCTAATCAGAAATCACATCTCCAACCCACTTCCTTCTCCTACTCGGCAGGATCGCATGCTGGGGCTGCAGCTTCCAGCTGGAATATTTGGCCCTTGCACGGATGGGCTGAAATGTACCCAGAGCTGCCAAGGGCGCCCCAAGGGTAAAGGAATTTTGCATTTTCTCAGAGAGTGATTTCTAAGAATCAGAAAGTGGGACAGTGCCGGCCCCAGGGGAGCAGCTGAGGCCCTGTCTGAGCTGGGGCCTGAAGTTTTCACCACCATTCCAAACTGAGCTGAGCATCCAGAGACCATGGAGGCAACTGTCCCCCACCCCAGACACAGAAGGAAACTGCTACCTAAAGTACAACAGGGCGCATCTGAGCCTGACGGCAGCTTTGCAGCAGTCCTGAGGGGAGGCAGCCTGCAGCAGGGGGCCCTGTGCGAGCACTGTGGGGAGCCCCATGCCCAGAGGGCGCCGGGAGGCATCTCCCCGGGTCTCACAATAACCCCGTCTCCCACCTGTCACAGAAGGACTCGGTGCCCAGAGAGGTGAGGCGACAGGCTTGGTCACGCAGCTGGTCAACATCTGAACTGAGAGGCAACCACAGCCCCCTCTGACTGCGCAGCCCACTCTCAGAGAGTAGGGCCCCCAAGTGCTCACGCCTCTTCCCTCCTGAGCACTCTGGTCCCTGAGGGGGTGCTGAGGAGGAAGGCGTTGGGTGGGCTGCACACAGGCTGACAGCCTCCTGGGCAGTTTGCAGGGCCAAGCTGAGCCAGGATGCTAACAGGGGTAGCCACACAAGGAGCAGAGAAGATTCTGGGCTTCCTGCTGCTGGAAATGGAGGAAGGATGCTTTGCAGACTGGGGTGAGGACACTGGGTCCCCTCCAACAAGACAGGCCTGGAGGTGGGAGGAGAGGGGGAAGGGTCCCCAAGAAAAGCCAGTTGCTGGAGAAACCTGAGCCCAGAGCCGCGGCCAGCCCCTCGCAGTCCTCTGGAGCCAGAGAATCTGGAGTGTTGGGGAGAAGAGGGAGGGGGGTCATGGGGTCACACAGCAAATCCCAGAGACACGAAGGACAGCAGTCTTCCCTGTGGTCCCTCTACTCTCGCACTTGCCCAGGTCCAGCCCCTATGCTGCTCCGGGCATCCCAAGGCGACCCATCACTGTCAGCCCTCAGGGCTCCCAGACTGGGGTGGGACCAAGGCATCAGCAGAGCTAAGGATTTCAGCAAAAGAGTGGAGGCCTGGCCAAGGCAGAGGGAGGGGCCACACCCAGAGGAGCTTGCAAAGGAGGTCAGACGGGGGGCTGAACACAAGCTCCCCACTGGACCTCCCCCTTCCACCCAGTGGCCCCTGAGGAAACTTCCATTGGGAAATTTGGGTCCTGCACTGGCCAAATAAGAGGATGCCTTGTCCGCCACTCCAGCTCGGCTAGGGCACGGGCGGGGCTCGAGGAGGTCTCCACAGGAAGGAGCGCCACTACAGACGACAGGTGAAGACTCTGCCCCACGCACTCGCCCCATCTGCACCCAGCCAGGGCACAGCCCCGCCCCAGCTGGCAGCTGGACAGGCTCAGGCTCCAGGACTCTGAGCTCATCTCATCTCTTCCTCCCACTGCACAGATGAAAGGAGCTGCCTGAGTCACAGGGCAGGCAAGTGCCTCTGGGACCCAGGACTCAGGACTCAGTGTCACACTCAGCCCCCCAACCTCGGAGGTGGGCACGCGTCCCCCCTGACCACTGAGAGTGCTCCAGGCCCTCTGGTTCTGAAGTTTGGGTTCTCTACAGGGCTCCTCAACTGCCCCCATGGCCAGTGCATGTGGCACCAGGAGGGCAGCTGAGGGTCCCGCCTGCACCCTTGGCAGACACGGGCCCTGCCCAGCTGCCTTTTGGGTCTGGACTGGCGCTGGCCTGGCCAGCAATTCCCTGAAGCTGATTAGGGCCACAGTGCTCCCAGCCCCAAGGCTAAAAATAAGCACACCATTCTTGCACAGACTAGTTAAGAAGTCACTGCTGCATGTGCCAAATTACCTTATCTTTCCACAACAGACATTTTTACAAGAAAACTTGGAATGCTTTTCATCCATCAAAATGCCAGGGTGCAGCACAGAGCCATCGCTGCGGGCCTGGCACTGGCCCCACTCTCTGGGGGTTTCGTCCTGTGCCTAATTCCCAGGGTGCTAAGGACTGAGTGGCTCTGGCTCCGTTCACAGGCAAGGCCGCCTCAGGTCACAGCATCGCAGGCTGCAGGGGCCAGGAGGAGTCAGACCGACGGGCTTCATGAAGAGACCCCAAGCATGGTGTGGGGTCAGGGTCGTGGCTGCCAGGTGACCCCCTCCTGGGCTCAAATTCTGGCTCTGCTACCGTGACCTTGGGCGAGTCACTTCCCCTCACTGTGCTTCAGGCACCTCATTTATAAAGCAGGGACAATCTAGTGGCATAATGCATACAAATCATGCAAAGACAAATAAATATTGTGTGGGAATAACGTCTGCGAAGCCCATGGTGCTCCACGAAAGAGAGCTCTCTCTGGCGTCTCAGTCCACTCAGCTGCCACGGCAAACGCCGCAGCCGGGGCAGCTTCCACAGCAGACAGTTCCTCGCAGCTCTGGAGGCTGAAGTCTGAGATCACGGTGCCGGGCGGGGGGTGTCTGCTGAGAGATCCTTCCTGGCATGCAGACGGCGGCCTGCTCGCTGTGTCCTCACATGGCTTCCTCCGTGAGCACAGAGAGAGAGAGAGAGAGAGAGAGAGCGAGAGCGAGAGACTGATGCCCCTTCCTCTTCTTCTAAGGGCCCCCGTCGGATGGATCAGGGCCCACCCTTATGCCCTATCTCCAAATACACTGAGGTTTAGGGCTGCAACACATAAATGGGGGGAGGGGACACAACTGGATCCATAACAACGGGAGACAGTCGCTCCGTGAGCAGCCAATGTGGGGTCCCCGTGGGGGTCCAGCACCGAGCCACTGTGGGGACTAGAAAGGAGAGAGAGTCAGCTTTGGGTATAGGATCTACTGAACTCAACCACGAGGACGGTGTCTGTCCTCCATCTGCAAGCCGGGCCAGGATTCAACAAATTCATTGCACAGAAATCCAGATCCTCACACATCCGGAGCTCCTCCCACACCCAGATGCACACGTTCCCCATCCACGCAGCCTTAGGCCCCACGCCCATGCTCCTGCTCCTCACACCCACACTGCTGGGACCCCTGAGAGCACACTTGCCCCCTTCCTCCACACCCCCACGCCAGGATGACACTGAGGGTGACTCCCTCCGTCAGCAAGGGATCTCGAGGCAGTGTTCTCCTTGTACTGCGCACATCTGCTTGCAGACCAGTGGCGTTGAACGGAGAAAGGAGGGGGGAGGCATCTCGGAGTCCATCTGCAGAAGTCCCCAGACAAAGCGCAGCAGCCCCACCGCTCGAGGTTGTGGCTGGTGCAGCACTGCTGTGTGCCGGAGTGGCACCGGCCTTCTGGCAGTGGAGGTTATGTGCAGGTGGCATTAACATCCTGTCACCAGGGAGAAACTGGCTAAGTCACTTCGCCAGACTGGCACAGCCACAACCAGAGGTAAAACCTGGGCCTGTGGGACTCAGGGGCCTGAGCTCCTCCTACCAGGCAGCACCCAACATGTGCTTAGAGCATGAGTGCTGGCAGGGCAGGAGAGTGACCCTCCGCAGCCCACACTGCTGCCGGACAGGCCTCAGGGGCCTCGGGACACCTGGGAGAGAGTGTGAGCGGACGTGGCCGGACACACAGATGGGCAAGTTCAGGAAGTCTCCCCGGGGCGCTCCACAGTGCTGTGCTGGCAAATGCTTAACAATCAGCTCTCCAGCATAAAAACGCCCTGAGGCCCACGTAGCAGAACCACGTCTGTGGTGTAAATGCTCCCAAACCGTCTGTTTCAAGCGGCTGACAGTTTGACGACTGGCTCACAGAATTTCTGAAAATGTGGCCATTGGCTCCTGCAAGTCGTTCCAAGCCAGCCCCAGAGCAGCATTGGTCCTCATAACACAACCTACAAGGCACTTAGCAGGTCCCACAGGAGGTGCAGAGCTTGGCACAGCGGGGCTCTGAGGCCACTCGGGGAGAATAAAGGAGCAGCTGGAGCCTCAGACAGAGAAGGAGCCCCACAGGGGCCTGGAGCTCTCTCCCTGGCTGAGAAGGCGAGGAGAGGCCGCCTCACGGCCAGACAGGGCAAGAACAAGTGACTCATGCCTGGCTGTGCCCCTGGACCGTGACGAGGGCAGCTCCAAGGAACCCAAGCCACCCCCCACCCCCAGCACACAGCGGGAAGGGCCAGCCGCCCCAGGCTCCTTCCACTCCAGGGTGTCCAGGGAGGGCTGCCTGGGGGCTTGCCGTCAGCCTCTCTTCCCTCCCTCATCACTGTTCCCACAGAGCTAAGGCAGAAGGAACAGCAGGACACCTGTGCCTGCACCGCTAGCTTGGAACACAAAGGCCACAGGTCCGCTAGAGTGGACCCCCACCACTCTGCACAGGCGTTCGTCCTCCCACTGCATGTCTGCGCACCCTAAGCCAGACCCAGCGCTGTTGTGCATATCTGAGCCTTCTGGAAACGGCCCCAGAACATCCGTGACTTTGTGCAACTTGCTCTGTGGTTCATTCTCACAAAGCCGTGCTACAGAGATGGGTGGCCAGCAGGGGGAAGATTCCGGGAGCCCCGGCCTGCCCTTGGCAGTGTGACCCACAGCAAATCACACAGCTTCCCAGCCTTAGTTTCTTCATCTCCTGATAGGGAGGCAGTGGGCTATGCCTGGCCAGACACAGGCCTCCCCACCCACCCTCTTTCCAGGGCCGATGGCAGCACCCCAGCCTCTGGCACCCCTCTCCCAGCCCAGAGCCAACTCAGAAGAACTGCCACCCTGGCAGCCTGGGCGCCAGCAGACCAGGCCGCAATGCGGAGTCTCTCCCTCTCCCCACGTGGCTGCTTCAGCAGGAGGAAGCGGGGAGCCCTGCTCCAGCCGAGGCCTCAGTCTTCACCCGGAGGGAGGTTTTCCAGCCCCACTCCAGAGAGCTGACACCTGTTCTCCTGGGCCCAGGCCAGCTTCTGACTGGCACGGGCCCCCGTGTCCTCCCCAGCAGCCCCTGCCCAGCTGCCTGCCAGACACTGGCTCCCGGCCGCTCCTTCTCAGCCTCCTCTGCCGCTCTCAGGAGCTCTCCTGGGCGTCGGTTTGGAACCTCTCTCTTCCTGTCTCCACTCCCTCCTGTGGTGGCTCCCTCGCCAGGGTTTCAAACACAGTATCACCGACATACATACAGCCTCCTGCTATGCACACCCCTCCCCCAAAGGCAGGAGCGAAGAACCCAACCCCTTACTCCAGACAGCGGCTCAAGGCCTCACGGTCATCTCAAGCTTACCACATCCAAAACTAGACTGTGTTTCACCTGTCCCCCAAAACTGTTCCCTGCCAGCCCTCCCCATTCGATCAACGCACGCTCATCCTTCCATCGGCAGGCCAAAAACCTTGGGTACATTCTCATCCGGTTCCTTTTTGTCATCCCCCCTCGTAGCAATTCCTCTCAGCTCAACCTTCAGAATATGTCCGGAACCCAGCCTCTCTCCCCGCCCTGCACCCTCGGACTGCAGGAGCCCCCGCTGGCACCCCTTGCCCACCCTTGCCCACCTCCAGGGTATTCTTGACTCAAAGTTGGAACGAGCCTGTTAAAATCTACATCAGATCCTGTCACCCTCTGCTCAAAACCTACAAGGGCCCCCCACTCACACGGGGTGGCAGCCCCCATGGGGACCGCAGGGCCCGGCCCCACCCCTCTCCTGCCACAGCAGCCCTGCCCCACCTGACAGTGCCCTGGCGTCCCGCAGCCACCCCTCACACCTGGGGCTCCTGGCTCACATCCCCTGATCCCTCATCTCTGTGGGCTCCCTGTTCCCCTCTTCTCCACAGCACGGTCCCCTTCCAGCATTTGCTTAGAGCCGGCATCCCCGGCCTAGAACGTGCTCCAGCGGCAGGACTGGGACGCGGAGCTGCGTCTGGCCCAAGGGGAGGCGCTGTGGGAGGAAACCTCAGCGCAGGCCCAGCCCGCCTGGCCCCTGCCTGCTGCCCATACGCCCCCGCAGACACCACCCCAGCACTAACGGCACCAGCTCCTCTCCTGTCCGGGTCACCCGGTCCCTTCCCCCGGCTGGCTGCCTCCTGGCTCACCCCCATCACCCCAGCTCTCCCAGTCTACAGCTGTCCCCCACACAGCTCTGGGCCCACAGTGGTGGGCTCACCTGTGAGAATGTCTGCCCCTGAGTGGGCCACAAGGGCCAGGGCAGGGCCTGGGGAGCACGGGAGGCAAGGAGGCAGTGGGAGGGAGGGGAAGGGAGGCCGCAGGGCCCTGGAGCTCAGGGTGCAGAGGGGGAGCCATCCAGAGAGGGCTTGCTTCCCAGCACCTGGGGTGCCCCTCACAGAGCCTTCTGGCCCCCAGCACCCGGCGATGCAGCCCTTTCTCACTGGCGCATCATGCTGTCCGGGAGGCAGGCCAGGCAAGGACGAGGTTCCCCATTCCAGATGGAATCGTTCGTCTCAGAGAGAGAGGGTCGCAGCATGCTCCTGCTCCTGCCGCGCATTCAAATCAGCCAGTTTGTCTTCCACGCCCCGGAGGGGCTCCTGGACAGGCCCGCAGCCTCTCAGCCTCTCCAGGACAAGAGACAGTCCAGCCCGGCCAGTGATCTCATAACGCCAGTTGAATCCAGTTTCAGTCCCAGGCAAAGCTTCTTCCCCTGCCCGCCCAGCCCTCCCTGGACTGGACCCTGTCACACAGTGGCCGCCTGCTCCTCTCACCCTCTCACTCCACCCCGCCCTGCCGGTGGCTGCTGTTCCAGGCAGCTCCAGGTTATGGGGAAGTCTTGGGGAGCAGGACTGGGGAATGAGGGAACAGGGAAAGACTACCCAGCCCAGCAGGGCAAGCTGATGTCACCCGCGGACAGTCTGCAGGCTCCTCTGTGGCCCCTGCTGGGCCGTCCGCACAGGCAGTGCCCTCCTGCGCTGGTTGCTCTCAGGTCCTGCCCCACCACCGAGGCTTTGGGGCCCATCCCTCTGTGGGGTCCCCATGGTCCTTTTCAAGACAACCCTCCCTGTGGCACACACCCTTCATCTCACTGTTGGTAGAAGGGCCCCGCCCCTCTCCCTGCTCTGCCAGTCCCTAACAGCCTGTCTCTGGGCTCCTCCCAGCAGCAGTGGTCACTAGTGCTGGTCCCCAAATATTTCTGGGGCCCTGCCTTCCAGGTGACGTTCCATCCCCATGCATACCCCCATGCACCTCTTCAAAGGGTGGTCAGGTGATTTGCTCTGGACAATGACGTGTGGACAACTGTGAGCTGTGTCACCTCCTGGAGAAAGCTTTAAAGCTCAAGGCATAATTAGCCACATCCTCTTTTCCCTCTGCTGGGGCAACAGGAGAGCACAGCGAAGCTGATGGAGGGTCCCTGAGCGACTGCGTGAGCAGAAACCTCTGCGAGCTCACGCTGGGCGCTGCCGTGGCCGGAAGCTCCGAGCGCGGCCTCTGAGCTGCGGGGGCGCGGTACTGCAGCACCATCTGGGTGGTCCTGATGACGCACCACCCAAAGTCAGGCTCCAGTCCTTGCGTCCCCCTAAAACCCAGTGCTCCTTCCCAAGTGCCCCCCTCGAAGCCCCTCTCACCTGCTGGGGGGAGGGGGAGGCCCCTCCCCCATTTGGGAGTGGGGGTCCAGCACCCAACAGCGCCCCCACGCCGGGGCCTTCGACTCCCTGCACAGCCACAGGCAGGCCGTGGACTGGGGCAGACTCAACCAGCCCGCCGCCTCCGGGCTGTCCTCAGCACGTGGCCTCATGGCCTGCTTTAGGGAGCTGCCCCCAGGACAGGGACAAAGCCTGGCTGCGTGGGGACAGTGCAGTCTGTCTTCGTTGCTCCCACCGCGCCTTGAAACCCAGACGTCGGACCTGCTCCCCGCAGGAAGCTCGCCGGGTCCTGCGTCTCCTGCTCTTGCTCATATAACACAACGTTTCCCTGTCGCCTTCCGTCCAAAACCGCGTCCCTCCTACCGCTGACCTGCCCTTCGCGCGGCGGGGACCCCCTCTGGCAGCTCAGGCGCAGGCGGGACCCCGCAAACGTCGTCTGCACACGAGGCCTGACGGTCGGTCCCCCTCGCTGGAGCGACGGCCCACAGGAGCCCCGGGTGCCCAGGCGGAACCCCCTCGGGCCTGTCTGACCGTCGGGCTCCGCTGCCCGCCCGGCGCCCCGGCTCTCCCTTCGCGGCCTCTCCGCCGCTGCTCCCGGCCCGGTGTCTCGGGCACGGACACCTCTGGTCCTCAGGTGACAGGGCGGGCCGTGTGTCCCAGCCTGCCGCCCCTCGGGCAGTCTCCCCTGGCGTCAGCTGACACCTGACTCAGCCCAGAGCCCACCAGCGGCACCTCCCAGGGCACGAGTCAGGACCCCTAGTCTCCCTGAAGTCCCTCTCCCGCCTGCCCCAGAGCAGCCCAACTGTTCCCCAAAGAAACCCTCTCCTGCCTCCTTCAAGCTCAACTTTTAACACCATCCAGAGGTGCCCCTCCTTCCCCAAATATTTATTGAGCCAGGGGCTGTCGTGGGGTGGGGGTGGGGGGGCCTCAGAGAACAGCACAGACAGAATCACTGACCTGGGGGAGCTGTCCTGCCATGAGAGAACACAAAAGGAAGCACAACAGTGCAGCAGACCCCACGGTGTCAGAATGCCGCCCACGCTGGGGAGGGAAACCCGAAGGCGGGGCCACGGGGCAGTGGGAAGGAGGCTGCAGCTTTAAATATGAGGCTCAGGGAGAAGGCGATGCTAGAGCAAGGGCCTGGGGAAGTGGAGAGAGTGGACTGTGGAGGGAGAGCATTCTGAGCAGAGGGATGGGGCAGTGCAAGGGCCCTGGGGCGACAATAGGCCTGGCATATTCTAAGAACAACCTGGAGGCCAAACTAGACAGGACCAAGTGAGACAGGGAGAGTGGTGGGTGATGATGGTAAACCAGTGATGAGAGGCCGCTGCAGGCCTCTGAGCAGAAGCGGCAGCTTATATCTTGCATTTTAAAAGGTTGGCTCTGGCTGGCTTTAAGAGCAGACAGTCTAGGGTGGGGGAATGTGGCTGTGGGGACCAGCGAGGGGTCAGCACAAAACTCCAGGTGAACTTTGGGCCGCAGAAGAGGAAATGGAAGCAGTGAGAGGGGTCACAGTCAGGGTATGTCTTCAAGATCGAGGCAAATGGATTTTCTACCTCACTGCAAGTGACGAGAAAGAGGAAGTGAGGGCCAGGACAAGCCCAGGGCCTTGGGCTGACCAATGGAAGGATGGAGCTGCCGTCCCCTGAGCCAGGGAAGACGGCCATCGTGCTGGTCAGGGACAGCGGTTGGGAGTCCCGTGTGGGCTGAGGTCAGGAGGTGTCCACCAGGCGGACAGTATTCCTGTCCAGAGTTGAGGAGAGAGGCCAAGCTGGAGACATACCTGGGGCCCCAGCACCTGGGCCTGGCCGAGGTCACCAAGGGAGCCAGCAGCATCAGAGAAAATGGGCCGAGGGCTGAATTGGGACCTCTGGTGGGGAGGTTGAGGAGGAGGCCCGGGAGGTGGCAGCCTGAGGCCATGAAGTATCGGCTGCCACTGACAGCGCAAGTCCCACCCGTGTAGCCACCCCCGCCTCCGAAGGTGGGACACTTACCATCTGCTTCTCCTCTGCATCTGGGGTCTCAACAGAACCGACAGAAGCAGCCCACGGTAACATCTTGTTACAGGATCACTCTCTGCCCTTGGGGGTGCTTCCCAAGGCCCCGAGCGGTCATTCATCACCCAGGTTCTTATAGATGAGGAAGCGGAGGCCGGGTTAATTTAAACATCTTGGTCAAGACCACACAGCAGGGCCAGACCCCCCCACCTCCAGCCGTAGACCCGCCTTTGGGGTTGGCGGGGGCCCGGGTTGTCCCTACCACATTGCCAGCATCCCCTCCCTGCCACACTCGGCGGCTCTGAGAGCCCTGGGCGCTGCAGCTCCAAGTGTGCCTTTGCCCTGAGGGCCTGCCGGGCGGTGACCCCAGGACCAGCCCTGAGCTGGGCACTGCAGAGCTCCCCTCCCTCAGCAGCTAGGATGCTGTCGGCATCAGGCTCACAGCCACACCAGGCCAGGGAGTGACCACGTAGGAGCACGGCCACCTTCAGTAACTCCTGTTCGGCTGGACGGTGAATTGAGGACGGGTCCCCAGGTTCTTGTTAGGAGCAGCAGGGAGGGTTAGCAGAAGACTCTGGGCCCTCACTCCTCTTGGGGTCCCTCCCCTCCGCCTGGTGCTCATGGGGTCCTGGCTCACAGCCCTGCGTCCCCTGTGCCTCCTCCTCCCCTTTACCCTTTGGATCTGCTCTGTTACCAAGACCCACAGTGCGCTCGGCAGGGAGCAGACTCTGCGTGTTTGCATGAACCTATAGTGCCTCCTAAGAGCGCTTCCACACCCTTCCCTAGGCGGGCAGGACGCTCGGGAGGGAGCATGGCTTCGTCCTCACCGGGACCTCACAAAGCCGACCACCAACCCATTTCACGGGTGAGCAGAACAAGGCCAGTGTGGGGGTGGCCACGAAGCATGATTCCGAAGCTCGCCCAACCGCAGGGGGTGGACCCTTCCCACGCTCACCTGGACGGTACCAGTTTAGCATTTCTGCTGAGCTGAAGGATTCCTCACCAGTGAGTAGGAAAACTGTGGGAGGACAGTAGCAAAAATGAATTTTAATAAAACGTGAAAACACAGCATCCCATTTGTAGGGGACACTTGTTGCTACCTCCTCACCTTCTCTACTCCCTCCCCTTCCCAACAGCCCTAAGCTCACCTGGCCACCCTGAGCCCCCAGTGAAGTGTTTCCTCTCCAGGTTCCAAGCACACATCCCATGTCCTGGGCTGAGCCAGCTCCTGTATCCAGTCCTTGGGATGGAGATGGGCACATGTCTCTGCTGATCCCGGCAGTGCCTACAAGAACTGTAAGCACCAGAACCAAGGCTCCTTCTGGCTGGACGTGAAAGAAGACTCAGGCCGCCCAAGAAGCTACAGTCTGCCATCTTGGGACCTGATAGGAAGCAGTTATTAGTTAAATCTGACTTATTGTGGAGGGCAATATGGAGAAATGGCCCTTATGACACTGTCAAGCCACTGGAGCAAGCCTCACCTGAAGCCCCTTCCAGTCTGGACTTTTCATTTGAGTTAGTTAAAGAAGTCTCTCTATTGTTTCAACTAGTTTGAACTGCTTTTCCTGTTGCTTGTGATCAAAAGCACCCTACCAGATACACTTTTATACATTTTTAAAGGATGGCAGGCCACAATGTGGTACAGCTCCACTGGCAAAACCTGGAGTGGAGGATGGAGGCAGAGAGAGGAACTGAGAGAAATTTCATAAGCTAATTGATTTTTACTTAAGAGCTACAAAAGGCAACATTTGCAGGTGCAACTCTCTTGACCCTAGAAAAAAATTGTGTGGTGTGCAAATTTGATTTGAACAATTGGGTAAATATTCAGTCAGTTCAGGATTCTGCCCCCTTCTCCTCAGGGAGAGTCAAGTACATGCTCACCCGGTGCTTGATCTCGACACTTAACCCAGTGCGTTCTATCACCACCAGCTCCAAGCCCAGACAGTGTGGGGGCAGGGCACTGGCCCTCTCAGGGACCCAACCCTCTAGGCTCCATCCACATCCCCTCCTCCCACCAGAACCTGACCTCTCAGGAGGGGCAAGCAGCTGCGATATTTCCATGCAGACTGGAGACTTTGCGGGCTGAGTCCTTCTCTTTCAGAAGGCCAGGCCCCCACCACTGAAAACTGAGGCTGTCAAGACCATGTCTCTGCTACCAGGTTTTAGGGGCATGTTTTGGAATCAAAGTCAAACTTTGACACTTGGTATATTAGTCAGTGTTCAGAAAGAGAACCAATGGGGTGCGTGTGTAAGGAAATTTACTATAAGGAATTGATCCACACGATTATGGAGGCTTATTATATTAAGATCAGACATTAGTCAGCTGGAGACCCAGGGTAGCCAGTGGTGTAGCTCCCGTCCAAAAGCCAGCAGCCTCAAGACCCAGAAAGAGCCAATGCTTCAGTTTGAGTCCAAAGGCAGGAAAGAACCGATGTCCCAGGAAAATGGAGTCAGGCAGAAGGTGTTTACCTTTCTGTGCTATTCAGGTCTTCAACTGATCGGATGAGGCCCACCCACGTTGGGGAGGGCCATCTGCTTTCCTCAGTCCACCCATTCAAATGCTAATTTCAACTCCCTCACAGACACACACAGAATAATGTTTGACTAAATGTCTGGGCACCTTGAGGCCCAGTCAAGCTGACATAAAATTAACTGTCACACCTGGTTCCAAGCCGTATCCACCTCTGCACACTGGAGGCAGGGCACAGGGAAGGCAGCCACTTCTGGGGCAACGGTACAGCGAACTGGCATAGGATCTCACACCAGCCCGCACGCCAACTTCCATCTCCGGGTTTCACTAGCAGGCCTCCCCAGCTGTGCAGTCCCTCCTTCCTCCTTGAGGCTTATCCCTGTCTGAATGACCCCTCAAGGCCCAGCAAAATTCGGACCCCTTCTGTCTGAGCTCCCCCACCCCAGAAAGGGCGGCAGGCAGGGCAGATCGGGGGTGGTCTCTACCCAGAGTTGTGGGTGAATTGAAGCGCAGCAGCCAGCGCCCAGCTGGACCCTGATGGTAGTGAGCAGGCTCGGTGAGTCAAGGAGTCGAAAGAAAGATTTCTTGGACTCTTGAGGTCTGGCAGTAGCTCTCTTATTCAGAGAATAGCATGGAGTAGCATGGGGACAGGACCCCTGGGCAGTAAGAGCTGCAGGAATGGGGACAGGACCCATGGGCAGTGAGAGCTGCAGGCATGGGGACAGGACCCACAGGCAGTGAAGAGCTGTAGCATGGGGACAGGACCCGTGGGCAGTGAAGAGCTGCAGCATGGGGACAGGACCCGTGGGCAGTGAAGAGCTGTAGCATGGGGACAGGACCCACGGGCAGTGAAGAGCTGCAGGCACGGGGACAGGACCCCTGGGCAGTAAGAGCTGCAGGCACGGGGACAGGACCCACGGGCAGTTAAAGCTGCAGGCACGGGGACAGGACCCACGGGCAGGAGAAGCTGCAGGCACGGGGAAAGGACCCATGGGCAGGAGGAGCTGCAGGCATGGGGACAGGACCCATGGGCAGGAGGAGCTGCAGGCGTGGGGACAGGACCCACGGGCAGGAGGAGCTGCAGGCGTGGGGACAGGACCCGTGGGCAGGAGGAGCTACAGGCACGGGGACAGGACCCATGGGCAGGAGGAGCTGCAGGCACAGGGACAGGACCCCTGGGCAGGAGGAGCTGCAGGCACGGGGACAGGACCCCTGGGCAGGAGGAGCTGCAGGCATGGGGACAGGACCCATGGGCAGTGAAGAGCTGCAATGTGTTGAGGGCAGGGCTAAATTTATAAGGCATGGGTATGTGAGTTATTTCTTTACAAGACAAAGGAAATATCATGAAAAAAATCATGAAAATGATATCAATGCAGGTGGGGTCTGGTTATTGTGTGGGCCTAGGACTTTGGAGAAGAATCAGATCGGATTAAGGCAGGACTCCCCTGCTTCCCAGAGGATGATGTAGATCAGTATGTAGGGCAGGACACCTTGGGCTTTTCTCCCTGGGGCAGCCTTGATCCTCATCAGTAGGAGGCGGGGGCCAACACAAAGGCCAAAGGCTGGCTGCCAGACCAGGGGTCAGGGCAGGGGAGGAGAGCCTGAGAGCAGGCGTGGGCACCACCCAAGCCTCCAGCTCTGCAGCATGCACTTCTGGGGACAGGATGCACTCCAGACCCCTCTGCCCCCCTCACCATCTGGTCAGCACCAGCTGGCCAGGGCTCAGACACACCAGTTCTCAGCCGCCATCAGTACAGGACCCAAATTGGCCCCGGCAGCACTCTCAGGGAAGACAAAAGGTGCCCATTCAGAGGGCCGGGGTGAGGGGCCGGTTACTTCCGCTGCCGCCAGCCCCGTCCCTGTGAACCGCGAGACGCACCGCAAGCACTGCTCAGAGGCAGATGAAAATAGCTTTGGATCAAAGAGCCAGTTTCCTTATTTGTCCCCAAGGACAGATCAGAGGGCTGGACAGCATGTGGGCAAATCAGTTTTTGCTCTTGGCAGGAGTTTCAATGCTTTCCCTCTCCAAGCACAGAAAATTCTGCCAATGTCGATATCTGAAGCCGAGATAACAGGCTGGGGCTGTGCTTTATCTTTTGTTGACCCACTCCCAGCCCTCGAGGTCTCTGCTAGCGCTTGTAGACAGACAAACCAAGCCCAGACATGGACAGCAACAGCAGAGAAGGCCATTAGGCCTGCGGGACCGTGCAGCTGTGTGATGACCATAGCATCCTCCATTACAGACAGCTGCTGCCTGCAGGGCTGCAGACCCACGCCAGCATCCCCACTGTACGGGTGGGGAAACCGAGGCAGAGGTCATCTGTCAAGGACCAGTGCTCAACCGTAAGTCCAGCTACACCCAAAACCTGAGGTCTTCCCAGCCTCTGCAGATGTGGAATCAAAAAGCCTGGGTTTGACTCCGGTCTCCACCACCTAACAGCTGTGCCACATAGAGCCAGGCTCTTAATCTCTCTGAGCCTGTTTCTTCCTCTGTGAAATGGGAGTCAGCTGCTTCCTGAGCTGTTGTGACTCAAAGGAGATGCTGTAAAGAGCTTTGTAATCTGCAAGTTGCCGGTGATGCTCGTGGTTCCGCCGTGATTCTCGTAACTGATCACTTAATGCACACCAGGCCCGCTCCTGCCAGGCCTCCAGGAGGCAGGGATTCCCACCATGCGCACTTTGTGGCTGAAAAACCGAGGCCGGGAAGGCCAACGCCCAGCCGCCCGCCCAGCCTCCAGCTGCGGAGGGAGTGAAGAAGCCTACAGAGCCATGGCTGCCACAGAGGTGTCTTCCGACGCTGGGGACTGGAGGGGCCATGGCGCCTTTGCAAGGGCATCTTCTCGCCCTTCCAGTCCTCCCAAAGGTCTATTTTCTAGTACGATTCTCAGTCTAGGGGAGAAGATCTGATAAAGAAGTCACACCAAGGTGTTGCTGCTGATAAGGGCTCCGTCTGTAACTGGTATTTGCATCCAAATCACAGCCCGGAGGGAACATGTTTAATTCAGAGAGCTTAATCCGGACAGACGGGCGGGCCAGGCCCAGGGTCAGTGCCCTCAAACCGCCTCCTCTGCCGCCCCCTCAGCCAGCGCCCCAGGATCCTCTCTCCTCTCGCAAGGGAGCCCCTGCCTCCAGGCTGTTTAGCTGACGCCCTGGGTGCTCACCAGGAACAGCACGGCGTCCGCGGTGAGGCCCAGGGTGCCCAGGCTGCAGACCTGCCCTCTGGCTTCTGCTTGGGGCAGGGAGCGCCACCCCTGCTTCTGCTGCACGCGGTGCCGCCGGCCTCCCAGGCGGTTGTGAAGGTCAAACAAAAGGCGTGAATGCGAGTGACGACTGCAGAGCGGGCAGTCACAGGTGTTCACTGGCCCCTCCACTCTGGGCGACCACCCCCAACACCCGCCCGCCTGCCCCGGCAGGCCGCACGCTTGACAGCGCTCTCAGCTGCTTGCTGGGTGCCTGCAGCCCTCAGCCCAGGGGCTAGCTCATCCAGAGGCACCCGCCCCTTGGCAGCGGGGCCCGTGGGAACAGACAGGCCAAGCTGAGCAGACTGCCTCTCAGGATTTACCTGAGACCCAGAAGAAAGCTCCCCTTTAGCTGGTGGTGAAGCTGGAGCCCTGAGGCCAGACATCCTGAGCCATCTTCTTGACAGTGTTGACGGGGAGAGAGATGGCTGAGGAGGAGAGAGGGGAGGAGGAAGGAGCACACAGAGCGGCAGAGAGGAGCAGAGATGCCTGAGAGAAGGCTGTCTGGGTGGCTGGGCTGCCATAACACAGAGCCAGAGACAGGGACTCACACAACAACGTGTGTCACGTGGGTCTGGAGGCTGGAACTCCAAGCTCAGGGGCCAGCAGGGTCCGGTTCTGGTGAGAGCTCTCTTCCTGCTGGCAGAGTTTTTCCTGAACTGTCGCCTTCTCACTGTGTCCTCACGTGGGGCGGGAATGGCGGGAAGAGGGGTTATGTCCCCCCCCAATTCCTATATTGAAACCCCAGTGTGACCATATTTGGAGATAGGGCCCTGACTTAGTAGTTAGGGTTAGAGGAGGTCACGAGGCCCCAGCTTTCACCTGCCCTCTCTCCTTTCCCCTTGCCTGGCCTTACCTAGTTTGGGGGAGAGGAAAATCAGCCTTACGAGCTTGCTTACCTTTGGCGAATCTTCTCTCTCAATCTCCGTTTCTGCCTCTTTCTTCTCCTCAATGTGATACAGGGGAAGGCAAACGACCTTTGGGATCCTGCCCAGAGAGAGGGCTGCGGGGCCCAGATGAGGTTCCCTAGGGAGGAGCAGACATAAGGCAGAGAAAAGCCAGGCCAGGTAGAGCCCAGTGCACCCACATCCCAGACTGCGCAGAGCAGGAGGACAGCTGAGAAGGGCAGCCGGAGAGAGGCAAGGAGAAGCTGCAGGTGAGCCAGGCTGCCCGAAAGCCAGGGGAAGAGGGCATTCCAAGCCCGAGGTGGGAGCCAGGCCGTCACATGCCCCTGCGGGGAGCACAGCGAAGTTGCATTTGGCAACTTGGAGGTCCTGGGTGGCCGTGACAATCTCAGTTTTGAGGAAGCGGTGGGAGGAAAGACAGTTCCAACGGGATGGTGACTGAGTGGGACGCGTGGAAGGTGGCAGCCCACCGGGGAAGTCGTGGGCCACGGGGCTCCAGAGAGGCTGGGTGGGCTCCCAGGAGCCACCAGCGCCATGCGGAAGAACCTGGAGCCTGGTCCTGGAGAGACGCCGGCAGAGCTGGGAATGTCGATTGCTGACTTCCAGCCGTCCGCGGTTGGCTGGGTCTATCATGATAATCCTTCTTGTTTACACACCGTCTCTCAGAAAAGAAAATTTGCAAATTACAAATGCGAATCAGGTCTGTCTTTCTTGTTTGTGTTTTGTGGAAATACCTTTTCGTGGTTTTCTTTTCCTGATTACGAAAATAATATATGCTTGTTAAAAAAATCAAATGATCTAGAAAAAACAAAATAGAGCATAAACTCCCTGCTCAATCCCTCCTTCTAAAATTAACCACTGTCCGGATCTTTTTTTTTACATCTTTATTCTTTTTTAACAAAAATGGAATGTCATCTTACATACATTGTTCTTCACCCTGCTTGTACACCGCACAGTCCTGGACATCTTTCCACGTCAGTGCGTAGTGGCCAGTTCCATTGATTTACCAAAGTCAAGGATCCCACTGTCTGTCTGCTCCCCGGTTAGGGGTCACTGCTCCTCTCTGAATCCTGGGACGGACGACACTGGCTCGTTTCCCACCACCCCGTGCTCTCCCTGCCCCCCTCATCTCTCCCGCACCCGTTCACAGTCTTTGGGGCTGCTCTCGTACTTTTCAGAATTGATGATATTTCATTTGATGTCAGTCTTCGTGCTGCTCCACACAGATTTCTGGTATCTTCATGTATTTAACTACGTCTATCCCCAGCTAAAGTCAAGGACTTACCTACTGACATTGAGTAATGTCTTCTTTGTTCCCTTTCTCCTTGTTTCTCTCTCCATTTTCTCTTTTCCTAGTTTTTTTGTTTTACTGATGTTTGTTTTTAACAGCTTTATTGTGATATAATTCACCCATTTAAAGTATACAGTTCAATGGTTTTTAGCATATTCACAGACATATACAACCATCACCCAGTGATCATTTAGAAATTTTAAAACGTTTCCATCAGCTCTGCAAGAAACCCCGTATCCTCCAGCCATCGCCCCTCCGTACCCCCACGGTCCCCTCCCAGCCTTAGGCAACCACTAATCTACTTTCTGTCTTGGTGGATTTCCCTAATCTGGACTTTTATATCCTATGGAATCACATAATGTGCATCACTTGTGACTGGCTCCTCTCACTGAGCATAATGTTTTCAAGATTCACCCATGATCGGTACTTAATTCCTCACTATGACAGAATAATATCTCTTGGTGTGAATACAGTGCATTTCGTTTATCTATTGAACAGTTGACAGACATTTGGGCTGCTCTCACCCTTTGGCTATTATGAAGAATGCTGCTGTGAAGATTCATGTGCAGGTTTTTGTGTGGATGTATGTTATCACTTCTTTTAGGATGTACCTAGGAGTGGAATTGCTGGGTCATGAGGTAACTACATTTAGTCATTTGAAGAGCTGCCAGACTGTTTTCCAAAATGGCTGTGCCATTTTATACCAGTAGTGTCTGAGTTCCCTATTTCTCTATATCCTTGCCAACACTTGTTATTACCTGACTTTGATTCTAGCCATCCTAGTTAGTGTGTGTGAAGTGACATCTCATTGTGGTTTTGATTTGCATCTTTCTGATGGCTACTGCTGTTGAGCATCTTTTCATATGCCTCTTGGCCATTTGTGTATCTTCCTTGGAGAAATGTCTGTTCAGATCCCTTGCCCATTTTTTAATTGGGTTCCCTGTCATTGTATTATTGTCATGAGAGTTCTTTATATACTCTAGATACAAGTCCCTTATCAATATATGACTTGCAAATAGTTTCTCCCATTCTGTCAGTAGTCTTTTCACTTTCTTGTTGCTGTCCTTGAAGCACAAAAATTCTTGATTTTTGTGAAATCCAAATTATCTCGGTTTTTTGTTGTTATTGCTCATACTTTTAGTGGCATATCTTGACAAAGTCAAAAAGATTTACCTGTATATTTTCTTCTAAAAGTTTTATGGTTTTAGTGCTTACGTGTAGGTCTTTGATCCATTTTGAGTTAGTTTTTGTATATAATGTAAGGGTCCAACTTCATTCTTTTGCATGTGGCTGTCCAGTTGTCCCAGCTCCATTTGTTGAAAAGATTGTCCTTTCCTCCGTTAAATGGTCGTGGCACTCTTGTCAAAAATCAGTCGACCACAGAGGGATGGGTTTAGTTCTGGGCTTCCAATTCTGTTTCATTGATCTGTGTATCTATCCTTGTGCCAATACCCCACTGTCTTCATTATCATTGCTTTGTAGTAGGTTTTGAAATTGCAAAGCGTGAGTCCTTGTATTTTGTTCTTCTTTCTCAAAATTGTTTCAGCTATTTGGGACTCCTTGCAATAACATGTGAATTTTAGAATCAGCTTGTCGATTTCAGTGAGGAAAATGGCTGATATTCTGACAAGGATTATGTTGAATGTGTAAGTCAATTAGGGAAGCATTGCTGTCTTAAGAATATTAAGTCTTCTGATCCACGAACATGGAATGTTTTTCTATTTATTTAGATCTTCTTTAATTTCTTTCAATATTTTGTAGTGTTAAGAGCATAAGTTTTGCACTTCTTTTATCAAATTTATTCCTAAGTATTTTATTCACTTTGATGCTACTGTAAGTGGAACTGATTTCTTAATTTCATTTTTGGATTGTTCACTGCAAGTGTATAAAAGTACAATTGATTTTTATGTATTGATCTGGTGGTCTGAAACCTTGCTGAACTCATTTTTTAATTCGAATAGTTTTTAAGTGGATATCCTAAATTCTTTACTATTTCCTGTATATAAGGTCCTATCACCTATGAATAGAGATCGTTTTACTTCCTCGCTTCCGCCCTGGATGCCTGTTTTTCCTTGTCCAATTGCCCAGGCTAGAACCTCCAGTACAATGTTGAAAAGAAGTCGCAAGAGCAGACTTCCTCATCTTGTCCTGGATCTTAGGGAGAAAGCATCCCATCTTTCCCACTACATACAATATGAGCTGTGGGTTTTTTGTAGACGTTCTGTATCAAGTTGAGGAAGTTCTCTTCTAGTCCTAGTTTGTTGAGTGTTTTTATGATGAAAGAAGGTTAGATTTTGTCACATTTTTTTCTGAATCTTTTGAGATGATCATGTGGGTTTTATTTTTTTATTCTATTGGTATGATTTATTACAGTAATTGATTTTCACATGTTGAACCAAGTTTGCATTCTTGTGATGGATCCCACTCGTCAATGGTGTATATTCTTTTATCTGCTGCTGGATTCACTTTGCTAGCATTTTGTTGGGGATATTTGTATTCATATTTATAAGAAATATTTATCTCTAGTTTTCTTATGTCTCTGTCTGGTTTTGGTATCAGGGTAATACTGGCCTCAAAATAAGTTCATAACTGTTTCCTCCTCTTCTATTTTTTGGAAGAGTTTGTGACGAATTGGGATTAATTCTTTTTTCAACATTTGGTAGAATTCAGTGGTGAAGCCACCTGGATGTTAACTTTTCTTCATGGGTAGTTTTTTAATTACTAATTTAATCTGTTCATTTGTTATAGGTCTATTCAGATTGTCTATTTTCTTCTTGAATCGGTTTTGGTAGTTTGTGTCTTTCTAGAAATTTGTACATTTCATCATATTTATGTGATTTTTTGGCAAACAGTTGTTCATAGTATTCCTTTATAATCCTTTTTTACATATTTATTTAATGTGGGTAGTAAAGTCCCCTTTTATTTCTGATTCTGGTAATTGTCTTCTCTCTTTTATCCTTGGTTAGTCTAACTAAAGGATTTTCAATTGTGTTGATCTTTTCAAAGAACCAGATTTTGGTTTCATTGAATTTCTGTGTTGTTTTTCTAGTTGCTATTTCATTAGTTTCCACTCTCCTCTTTCTTATTTCTTTATTTCTGCTTGCTTTATCTGTAGATTGCTCTTCTTTTTTACATGTCTTAATGCGGAAGTTTAGCTATTGGTTTGAGTTTGTTCTTTCTTAATATAGGCATTTACAGCTATAAATTTGCCTCTAAGTACAGCTTTGGCAGCATCTCATAAATTTTTATATATTATATCTTCATTTTCATTCATTTCAAAGTATTTTCTGATTTCTCTTTTGATTTCTTCTTTGACCTATTGGTTATTTAGGAGTATGTTGTGAGTTTCTCAACTTTTTTCCTGATATTCATTTCTAGTTTTGTTCCATTGTAATTGAAGACCATGCTACTTTTTATTTCTATCCTTTTAAATTTACTGAGGGTTTTTTTATGGCCTGTGGTCTATCCTGGAGCATGCTCCATGTGTACTTAAGAAAAATATCTATTCTCTTGTCACTGGATGGAGTGTTCTACAGGTGTCTGTTAGGTCTATTTGGTTCATAGTCTTGTTCAAGTCTTCTGTTTCCTTGTAAATCTTATGTCTAGTTCAGTCCGTTATTGAAAGTGGGTTACTGAAGTCCCCAGCTATTATTGTTGAATTTTTCTCTACATTTGTCTCTTTAGTTCTGTCAGTTTTTGCTTCCTATGTTTTGGTGCTCTGTTATTAGGTACATATATGTTTATAATTGTTATAACTTCCTGGTGGATTGACCCTTTTATCATCATAAAATGTCCCTCTTTGTCTCTAGTAACATTTTTTGTTTTAAAATCTGTTTTGTCTGATATCAGTATAGCCACTCCAGCTTTCTTGTGGTTGCTGTTTGCATGACTTCTCTCTTTCCATCCTTTTACATTCAGCCTATTTGTATCTTTGAATCTAAAGTGTGTCTCCTATAGACAGCATATGGTGAATCATGTTTTTATCCATCTGACAAGCGCTGCCTTTTGATTGGATTGTTTAATCCATTCACATTTAATGTTATTATTGATATAGTTGGATTGACATCTGCCATTTTACTTTTTGTTTTCTATGTCTCATATCTCTTTTGTTCCTCTATCCCCCTTCTACTGCTTTCTTTTATATTAAACAACTATTTTCTGATGTAGCATTTTAATTTCTTTGTAATTTTTTAACTATATTTTTAAGGGCTTTTTTTTTAGTGATTGCTCTAGGGTTTACCACGTGTATCCTAACTTGTCAGAATCAGCTTCAGATTTGCATCAGTTTAATTCCAATAATATACAGAAATGATACTCCTGGGCCTGGCCCAGTGGCCAAGTGGTTAAGTTCTCATGCTCCACTTCAGCAGCCCAGGGTTTCGCTGGTTCAGATCCTGAGCAGGCACAGACATGGCACCGCTCATCAGGCCATGCTGAGTGGCATCCCACATGCCACAACTAGAAGGACCTGCAACTAGAATATACAGCTATGTACTCGGGGCGGGGAGGGGTTAGGGAGAAGAAGAAGAAGGAGAAAGAAAAAAGAAGATTGGCAACAGATGTTAGCTCAGGTGCCAATCTTTAAAACAAAAGAAAGAAATGCTACTCCTATATAGTGCTATTCTCTTTCCCTCTTTTTTTGTGATATTATTGTCTTATATACTACATCTGTTAATGTTATAGACCCAACAAGTTATAATTTTTGCTTCACTATCTGAAGTTATTTCCTTAGCCCAGTGCAGCTTTGCTCCAACCCACCTCTTTTGTACTGTTATTGGCAATATATATACAGTCATGCATCACTCATGATGGGAATACATTCTGAGAAATGCATCGTTAGGTGATTTTGTCATTGTTTGATCATCACAGCATGCACTTACACAAACCTAGATGGTACATAGTAGTAATCTTATGGGACCACTGTCAGATATGTGGTTCGTTGTTGATCGAAACCTTGTTATATGGTGCATGTGTTACATACGCTACAATACATTATAAACATATTATTTTTATACAATTGCTTTTTAAATCAGTTTAAAAAGGAAAAGAGAAAAATTTGCATTTATACTCTTTTATAGTTTCACAATTGTCTTTTATTTTTCATGCCCATCTGCCTCTTTCTATCCTTCCTTTTCCCCTACTCTGACTCCCCTCCCTTGGCCCATTATCAGGCATCTTCAGACCTTCTTGTGGCATTTACAACTAGGAGTATCCAGGTGCCTCCCTTGACCAGTGTAGGAGCTGCCCTGGAAAGTGAGCTCCATCAGACCAGGACAAAAGGGAGGCCATGGTGAGCTCTCCACCTTTGGGGCCTGCCTGGAGGTAATCACAGAAGAAGTGCATTATGGATGAGCCCTTACTGTGTGCCAAGACCAGACAAGGCATGCTGCATACATGATCATTATCCTCCTAACAGCCTGGCCAGACACATATCATCATTCCTATTTTGCAAATGAGAAAGATTAAATGACTTGCTTAATGTGAGACAGCTGAGAAAAGATTTTAACACACTTGCCTGATTACAGTGCCAGAGTCAGATAAGCTTCCTACAACGTTGGAGGGGGCGTGTGTTTTACCCACATTCGGGCACGTTCCGTGAGTGAAGGCAAAGAACATTTCCAGGAGGTTCCCTGATAAATGCACCTGGTTTTACTCTGTTTCTCTGATATAATACAATGATCAGGAGAGAAAATGTGTATTGTTGTGGTTTTCTTTAATTATAACTCCCTCTACCTTCCCATGAAATAATGAAATACTTGTCTTAAGGGGAAAAAAACTGAATCGCATGTGTGTTGCATCAAGTGAGGCAGCATCACCTCCGAATACAAATAGTTCTGTCACTTTTCAATAATTTTTAAAGACTTTTTTCTCATTATAAAAATAATTCAGGCATTAAAAAAGAAGAACATGTAAATCACCCAAAAATCTTTTATTCAAAAATAATCAGAATTAATACTTTGGTGCATTCTCTTGCTGTTTTTGTCTTCTGTGTATTTACTCTGTGTAAGGTCCTGCTTTTTTCACTTAGCATTCCACGACCGCTCACCCATGTCATTAACATTTCTTTCCAGACATGAATCTGCTGGCTGCCTGATTTTTCATCATGTGACTGCACCTGAGTTCTTGAGCGCCCCCACTGCAGCAACCCCGTTGATTACAGGGCCCTCTTCCAGGTACTGGTGGGGTGACGGGCCAGTGACGGGGAGGACAGGGAGAGAGGAGGCAGGGTGTGACATCATCCCTGCCCTGGACGACAGTGATGGCCTCACAAGAATGGACTTGGAATTTTGGAAGGCATGGAGCTAGCAAAGCTGCAATTCAAAACCAAGAGAAAAAACAAACCTGGGAGAAAAGATAAAATGTCTCAGTCCATCTTCAACACCAACGTGAGGGCTCTGGGACATGAGCCCTCAGGTTCTGAGCAGGATAGAACCCCAGAAACTCCCCACGTAGTCTGCTCTGAGTCAGGCGCCCGGTAGAGGCTAAGTGCCAAGGGGGTTGGGTGGGGCCTGGCAGGGAGGGGCAGGATGGGAGCCGGCAGCATGAGCAGCAGGGAGAGCGGTGAGCAGTGCCCAAGCCCTCCCCGCGGAGGTCAGGCCCCTTCCTCATCCCTTCAAAGGCATTTTTAAGAAGATTAACAAGATGCAAGAGGTGGTTAAGAAAGATTGATTAAGCAATTGCATGGAAGACACGTGGGAAAACATGGTAGTGGAAGTGGAGACAAGGGAGGAGGGGTCTTGGCCTGCCCACGTTCCTCCGAGGAGCCTCAAACACTCTCTCCCTGGGACATAATCTTAGTGCGGCCTCACAGAGCCCTTTCTAGGCTGGCGGTCACTCATCCTGCTAGGTCCCCAGGATGAGACTGTCCTGGGACTTTTGCTCCAGCTCCTGTCCTGGCTCAATTCAAATCAGCCTTCTGTTCTGGCGGCTGCCCCAAAGTCTTCCAAAACTTTCCCTTTGCCTTGAGTTGGCCACACACATTTTCTGTTACTTTTCCTGAAGAATCCTGCCCAGGGATACAGGCCCCCCACAGAATGAGTACCACAGTGCCCCGCCAGGGGCTGGGTCAATAGCACTGGTCCCTCAAACACCACGTGGCAGGTAGACAAAGGACAGAACCACCCCAGATAGGGCACGGGCTCCGTGCTCCCCGGGATGCTGCAAGGCCCTCTGGAAGACGACACATGCCGAGGACTCCAGAAGAGGTCTCCCCTGCAGCCCCTAGGGACTCGGCTCTGCCAGGTGTAGGTGGGAGGCCACCAGGCCCTCTGTGTGCTGAGGGGCCAGCAGTCTCCAGGGACGAACTGAGGAGTCCATAGGGCTGAGTCCAAGAGAAGGGCCAGGCAGGTCCCCTTAGCTCCCCAGGCCATCTGGGGGGTGGTGGGGTCATGCAGACCCAAGAAGAGGGTCAGAGAGGGCCATCAAGTCCGGAACCCTGGCAGAAGCACTCAGAGTGGGTCGATGAATCAGCATCTCGCCCAGACCTCCCAAGGGAATTTGTCCACATCCTTCAGAGCCTACTGAACTCAGAAGGAAGCCTGCACCACAAGGTGAGGCCGCTGGTCCCCTCACATCCCACCCCTGCCTTTTTTTGTAAGTTTAGTACCCACCACACTCTGAGAATGTATAGCTGTGCGGGACCCCAAACAGGCGCCTATGAAAGTGCATGCCCCTTCCTCCCCGGGAGAGGAGTGTCCTTGGGGACAGGAGTGTGTCATGAGAGCTCATTCAGAGCTCAGCTTGAGCTCACCCCTTTTGAGGAACAGGGACCCACTGCAGAGCAGGTGGGAGAAGGGGGCCGGGCTAGGCAGCCAGCAAGACTTGTACCATGTATGACACCTTTCTGCCAGCCCCTGCCCCTCACGGTGCCCCTCCAGCTGGTGTGGCCTGGGGAGCTTTGCAAGATGGGGTGTGATATACGCCCCGACAGGCGTCCAGGCGATGGAGGAGTTAACGTGAGCAAAGGCCTGTACCGCACCCACGCCAGCACCAGACACCTCTAAATGCATGGCCAGCCACTGCACTAGGCTCAAACCGACTTTTTCTTGGTCTGTTTAGGGACCTGCAGACTCAGAGGTGAGACCCCCATCTGGACCCCCGAGGCCTTCTCCTGGGTGCTGTTTTCTCCTGCCTGGGTGTGGCCCATTTGACGGTGAGGGGCTGCTCCCTCTCCCCTTTAGCCATCTCTGCAGTGCAATCCTTTGCCGAGACAGCAGCCATAGGAAAAGACCAGGCCTGCCCTCCACGACAAGGCCAAGCGCTCCACACGACAAATAAAACAATCTGCAAAATCTGGTGTGGGTTCGCCCTAACGCAAATGTCAGTGGAAACCACCAACTCTTTTCAGGAAACCCATGATCTGCCACATTTGTGGTGCATGATCTGGAAAGACATCTCTTTCCGCCTGCCAGAACCATATCACTCATCTCCCGTAACGGCCTGGAGACGGGAAGCACATCTGTGGACAATGTGATCACCCACCCACTGGTCTTCTCGACCACATCCCGCCACAGATAGACATCACCCCCAGAACGAGGAACTAAGGGGCCCAGAGGCAGCCGCACAAAGAAGAAATGGGGGCACACAAATCAGGAAGCAATCTGACATCTCCAGGTGGGCTCAACTGAAAACTCGTCAGGAGCCTGCAGAGGCTGACAGCTCTTCCCGGGGAGCCACGGTGCCGTCCGCCTCCATGGAGGGCCCCCAGCACAGCCCGGCCTGCAGGCCTGCAGAGGCTGAAGGAGGACACAGAGGAAGGGAGCAAACAAAGGGAGAGGCCGGCCAGCCCAGACCAAGGAGTCTGTGCAGAATCTGAACACGCCGCTCTGCCGGGACGCACAGAAGCTCAGAGCTGGAAGGAAACACAGAGATAATTGGCTTCAATAATTTGCCGTTTTCTCAGAGAAAACTGACAGCAGAGGGAGAATGCTGAGTGACACTGAGTGACAACCCCTGGAGGAGAATTCCGGCCCCTTCAGCACTTTCTCAGACAGAGTCGGAACTCCCCTTCTCCACCAGGGGCAGGTGCAGAGGTCCAGGGAGCACCATTTGTGGGCAGGACCTCGGGCCAGGTGCCCCATCCGATTGCAGATGACACGCAGTCATACAAGTCATTATTTAGTATGAATTGTGGTAAAGGCATGTGGGGCCGAAAGACCTGATAATCAGGGGACCCAGCCTCGTCTGAGGCTGGGGAACTGGGAGAGCCTTCCTAAGGAGGTGACATTTCAGCTGACTGCAAGCATTAGGCAAACCAAAAGTGGGCAGAGAGAGTTCCCTCTCCCTGCCTTACCTTCCCCCCTCCCCTTCCCCCCTCCCCTTCCTCTCCCTCTTCTCTCCCTCCTCCTCCTCTAAGCAGACTGTTCGCTCCAAACCAACTGAGAACATTTCTGGCTTCATGCACAGAATAGTCATTCCTTTCCCGAGCCCAGGCCTCATGCAGTCACTCCCTCTCGTCTCTTCCTCTCAGCCAGCATCTCAGGTCCTGCCCCCTGCCCCTAGGATCCCAGCCTCCTCCCCACCCTTCGCCGCTGTGTGTGCTGTGGGTTCCTCCTGCGAGAGAGCTCCAGACTCCACCCTCACCACACCAATCACAGGGACGGGACGGTGACTTGCCCAAGATCATCTGGCTAACCAGTGGCAGGCTGGGATTCTGGTATGGCCTGGGGCTCCAGGGCCACCATCCCACCTTCCCAGCAACTGTTCAAGAAGGATGTCAGGGCTCTGCCCATACCGACTTGAGTTTCTCCACGCCAGGTCACAGAGAGCCCTCTGTTTGGGGACGCACGCACACGTGCTCCGGGCACCGCAGCCAGCCAGTAGACGGCCATGCTCAGCTGCCGGGCCCTTTACCCCTCGGCCCACTGGGCAGGCTCTGAGCAGAGAGGAGATAGCTGTCTTGGCCAGACCTGGTCTCCTTGATCTGCCACCCCCAGGGGCTCCCAGGAGTAAGGTCAGTAGAATGATCAATGAGTAAATCTCCTGGGCACCAAGACACCCTGCCAGGGCCTCCGACCCCGCCTGCGACCTTCGGGCTCACCTGGGTGGAAAGAAAAGGGAGTTAGCTAGTGTTGGCTGGGAGAGCACCACGCAGCAATCACGCGAGCTTAGAGATCTACACATGTGAGGAGGTGCGATGGGCTGGAGTTTTAAAAACCAAGACGGCTTCTTCTGTGGCCAGAAGTAGAGACAAGTCACCTCACAGTCCATTTTTGTCTTCTGGGGGAATCAGAGGAGTGGTCCCTCTCCAGTTATGACAGCGGTGAAGCATCCTTGCCCCAGGAAAGGCTGTAAGAGGACCATTAGTCTTCTGTGTTGTACAGTCTCCAGTGAAGGACCCCAGGGCCTCCTTGGAACAGGTCACAGCCCTGCCGCCCATCCAGGGACCTGGCAGGAGGCCCTCGCCACGGCGCCAGACCAGCCTCCACTGGGCTGTGCAGGGCTCGTATGCAACAGTGGCACTGTGTGGCAGCGACAGAAACAGCAGTGTCTCTGGCTTGATTGATTCTCCAGCTGTCTCCCCTCTGGGGTTTGGAAGCAGGACCAGCTCCAGATGCTTGGATAATTTGGGAGATTTCTGCCCTTCCTACTAATGAAGGCTGGAGAAGTCGCTGGCAGTTCATCTGCCTCTCCACCGCGCTGGGGAGGGGTGTTCCAGTCCCGCCTCTCTGTCTTGGATGCTCGTGACTGCCTGGGAGGCACATGCCCCAACTGTTGTCCAAATTTTGCAGGTGAGGGTATTCAGGGGTTAAGGATTTTTCCAAAAGCACACACCCCAAATAAATGGCAATGCTGGGATTCAGACCAGGACTATCTGACTCCAGGGTCTACACTCGTTCCGCCCTCCACAGGCCTCTCTCTCCCCACAGCAGGAGCCAGAAACCACAAAGCACCCCAGGGCTGCACCCCCTCAGGGACTGTGTCCCTTCGGGCTGCACCCGGGACAGCAGGCCTGGAAGCCCGGCCTGTGCACACCGTCTCCAGTCAGTGTGCAGTCTGGCGTTTAGTTCACACGCAGCCTGAGCCCTTGGATCAAAGACCGCATGTGCCACATGGCATGGGTTTTCCATTTTGCTCAGCTAGCACAAGACACACACCTGAGCAATCAGCTCAACTTCTGAAGATCAGTTTTACTGTCAGGCCGAGCATCACCAGCAACCTGGACCAACACAGCAGGAACGAACATCGGGAAACACGGTGGGAAACACTGTGGCTGCCGGCAGGACAAGGCGCAAACACACTAAGATGACAGCCTGTTTTTCATCAGCTCAGTTGGCTCTGCGCAAAGGGAGCGGCAAGCAGACAGGACGGGAACCAGAGAGAGGCGGGGCGGGCAGACTGCCGGCAAGGCGTCCCCAGCCTGGGCCGCTCCTCCGAGCCAGGCCGCCCCCGGGGCAGGGCCTCCGCCTCCTCAGGGAGCCCGCTGGTCGGAGGGCCAGCCTTCGGCCTCGGCCTGGCTCCATGCGGGCACACGGGCTGGAAGCTGGCTGAGCGGGTGGGAAGCTTCCTGGGTAGCAGACATCCGGGGCGGCCTGGCAGCCTGAAGAAGGGCTTGTTGGTGAGTCAAGGAAGGAGGACGCTCCAGGCAGAAGACACGGCTCCCACAAGGGCAAGAATGCAGAGGACGCTGGGTGTGGTCGGAGCAACAGCACTGGGTCAGGGGCAGAGGCCAGTTCACAGGAGGCCTAGGAGGCCAAGTCAGGGATGTGCACTGAGTCCTGGAGGTGGAGGGTGACAGGGTGCTCTTAGAGCCACACAGAGACAGGACTGAGGTGACCACCCCACGAGACAGCATGTGAGGCACTGCGGCCACGTCCAGCCTGCTGAGCACCTGGCAGGATTCAACAGGCAACAGGCAGGTGAGGCCTCTGCCCTCCAGGGGCCCAGAGAGGGGAGCAGAATCAGCAGACGACTGTGACAGGCTCCATGGGGAAGGTGCTGGTTCAGATGGAGTGGCCAGGAGTGGTTTCTCAAAGAAGACCCCAGGGAGCAGAGGCCTGAGAGTGTGGACACGAGACCCCAGTCCCTGGGGGGAATGGGCACTCCATGCAAAGGCCTGGTGAGCTCAGGCAGGGTCCTGAGGCCAGGGCAGGTGGAGGGGCACTGGTGCAAGAGGAGAGGCCAGAGTGAGAGAGCACATCCGGGGACCAAGTGCCCCCCAGGGAAAGCAGAGCTGGCCACCGCCAGGCCTCTCAAGCGATGCTCCCTGCCGTGATTCTCCTCTCCAGGGGCTCCTCCTCTGTGATTCTCCCATGCCCACCCCTCTCTCCCAAGGCTGCTGGGACATTTCAGGTGGCCGCTGAGGGAGGGCTAGAAGGGGCAGATTCCTCTGGGGCTTTGTTTTCCTTTGGTAGGGTCTCTCCTTGTTTGTGGCCCAAGCGTGGGAGTCGCCCTTCAGTGATGCAAGGATTCAAGCTACATGCACCGCAGGCCCCTGGCACATGCCCAGCCCTGCGCTGTGTGCTGTGAGAAGACAAGACGCTCCCCGACATTTATAACGTATCTTCCCTTGACGAAAATGATAGGTCTCAATTCTGAAAAATTAGGAAATGCAGGAAAACACAAAGGAAAAAAGCGAGTGTCCATCATCCTCCTTTACTGTGGTATTTTGGTTTTTTCCTATGTGTAGAGATGGGCAGAAACGCGCACAGTGTCTTGCTCCTGTTTGTTTTCATCCGTAGGAGCTGGTTTTCCTGCCCTGAAGCAGCCTCCCGCTTGCAGTGTGGGGCAGCGGGCGTGGAAGCGTGGACCCTCTGGAACGGCCGGTGTGCCCATGATGGGTCACTGCGCACAGACCAAGCCCTGCACTGGGTGAGGACAGACGCCCACCTCTGCTCCCTGTGATGGGAAACGAGCGTCACCTGGTGAATGCATTACCCTGGGAAAGGCTGACCCTGCTTGACCTGGAGTCAACGCCAGTGGAGACAGGGGACACTGTTTGGGTCCCACCCTGCACCTGGTCCCAGAGGCTGTCCTGGCCCAGAGGTTGGGCTTTGGGAAGCAATGGCTGAGCATGGGAGAGCCAGCCCAAAAGAGCCAGCCCAGGGCAGGGAGGCACCAGCAAAGGGATCCCCAGGCAGGGGAGTCTCCATCCAGCGGGGAGGGGATCCCCATCATGGTGGTGAAAACGGGCTGAGACGTGGGGTCTCTCTCACTTCGTGTCTGGACAAGCGCCACCTCTGGCTTGTTTATTACTGTATCTTTGAAATAAGTTTTGAAATCAGGACCTGTGAGAGCTCCCACCTTCCTTCTCTTTCTCAATGTTGTTGACTCCTTGCAATCCCTTGCAATTCCATATGAATTTGAGGATTGGCTTTTCCTTTTGTGCAAAAAAAAAATCATGGGCACTTTGATAGAGATTGCACTGCATCTGTAGATTACTTTGGGGAAAATTGCCGACTTGACAATATTGTCTTCCAAACCACGGATATGGGCTGTCTCTCCATTTAAGTAGATCTTTCATTTCTCTCAGCAATGTTTGTAGTTTCACTGTACGTCTTTCACCTCTGGTTGAATTTACTCCTAGGCGTTTCCTTCTTTTGGATGCTATTGTAATTGGGACAGTTTTCTTAATGTCTTCTCAGATTGGTCAGCGCTAGCCTGATTTTTGTGTGTTGACCTTGTAACTTTGCAGAATTTGTCTATTAGCTCTAGCAGTTATTTTGCAGATTCTTTGGGATTTTCTATGTACAGATTCATGTCATCTGCACCTAGAGATGTTTCCTCTTCTTTGTCTCCAATCTGGATGCCTTTTATTTCTTGATGTAGTCTAAATGCTTTGGCTAGAACTTCCAGGACAGTGTCGAACAGAATTGGCAAAAGTGGGCATCCTTGTCTCGTTCCTGATCTTAGAGGGAAAGCTTTCAGTCTTTCACGGAGTATGATGTTCACTGTGGGATTTTCATAAATGCCTTTTTTCATGTGAATTAAGGTCCCTTCTATGCCTACTTTGCTGAATGTTGCTGTCATGAAACAGTGTTGAATTTTTTCAAGTGTCTTCTCTGCATCTATTAAGATGCATATGGGATTTTTTTACTCGTTCTATTAATGTGGCATATTATATTGATTTTCTTATGTTGAACCACCATTCCATTCCTGGGATAAATCCCATTTGGTCATGCATAATCCTTTTCATGCACTGTTGGATTTGGTTTGCCGGTATTTTTTTGAGGGTTTTTGTCTCTATATTCATAAGGCATTTTGGTCTATAGTTGTCTTGTATCTTTGTCCAGCTTTGTTATCAGGGCCTCAAAGAATGTGTCAGGAAGTTGTTAAGGATTAAATTGTGTCTCCCCAAAATTCACACATTGAAGCCCCAACCCTCAATGGGACTGTATTTGGAAATAAGGCCTTTAGGAATGAAATTAAGGTTAAAAGAGGTCATAAGGGTGGGACCCTAATTCAGAAGGACTGGTGTCCTTATAAGAAGAGGAGGAGACGCCAGAGAGATGAAAGGCCAGGTGAGGACGCAATGAGAAGGCAGCTGTTTGCAAGCCAAGAAGAGAGATCTCACCAGAGACTAATCCTGCTGGCACCTCGACCTCAGATTCCAGCATCTAAACTGCGGGACAGTCAACAGCGGTTGTTTAAGTTCTCCAGGCCGAGGCCTTTTATGGCCGCCCAAGCCGACCAAGAGAGAAGTATCCTCTGCTCGTCTCTTTTCTGGAAGAGTTTGAGTAGGATTGGTGTTCATTTTTTCCAAACATATGGTAGAATTCACCAGTGAAGCCATCTGATCCCGGACTTGTCTCTGTTGGGAGGTTTTTGATTACAAATTCAGTCTCCTTACTCATTATGAGTCTGCTGAGATTTTCTATTTAATCTTGAGTCCGTTTTGGCAATTTGTGTTTCCAGGGATGAGTCCATTTCATCCAGATGATCTAATTTGTTGGTGTACAATTATTCGTGATATTCCCTCATAGTCCTTTTAGTTTCTGTAAGGTTGCTGGTAACGTCCCCACTTTAATCTCTGCTTTCCGTTATCTGTGTCTTCTCTCTCTTTTTCGTAGTCAGTTAAGCACAGGTCTGCCAATTTTGTTGATCTTTTCAGTGAACCAACCTTTGGTTTTGTTGATTTTCTCTGTTGTTCTTCTACTGTCTCTTTCATTTATCTCTACACTAATTTTAGTTATTTCCTTCCTTCTGCCAGCTGTGGGTTTAGTTTGCTTTTATTTTTATAGTTACTTCAGGTCTAAAGTGAGGTTGGTGATCTGAGATCTCTTCTTCTTTAACATTTGCATTTACAGTTATGAATTTTCCTCTGAGCTCTGCTTTCACTGCATCCTATGCGTTTTGGTGTGTTTTGACTTTGTTTCCATTCATCTCAAAGCATTTTCTAATTTTTCTAGTGATTTCTTCTTTGACTACCTGGCTGTTTGGGTGTGTTGTTTAATTTCCATGTATTTTCTTATTTTCCAGTTTTCCTTCTGTTATCGACTTCTAGCTTCATTCCCTTGTGGTTGGGGGAGCTGCTTTTAAGATTTCAGTCCTCTTAAATTTACTAGGCATTGTTTTATGGGGAAAGTTTCAAGGGCACCTGAGAAGCACACGTACCTGCTGTTGCCGGGCAGAGTGTTCTTCAATGTGTGTTAGGTCTGGCTGGTTCGTAGTGATGTTCGGGTCCTCCGCTTCCTCACTGATCTTCTGTCTGGGAGATCTATCCGTTAGTGAGGTGGATGCCAAAGTCTCCTATGATTGTTGTAGACTGCTATTTCTCTCTTCCATTTTATCAACATTTGCTTCATGTACTTTGGGGACCTGTTGTTTGCTATGTGCATATTTATAATTTTTCCTCTTTTTGAAATAGACACTTTTATATATGTAATACTCTTCTTGGAAGCAATTTTTTACTTAAAATTCATTTTGTCTGATATTAGTATAGTCGCTTGGCTTTCTTTTTCCTTCCTTTCACTTTCAACCTACTTGTGTCTTGGGGTCTAAAGTAAGTCTATTGTAAGCAGCATACAGTTGGATCATGTTTTGTTTTGCTTTGTTTTGTTTTTAATCTGTTCTGCTGATCTTTGTCTTTTAATTGATGAGTTTAATCCATTTACATTTAAAGTAATTACTGATAGTGAAGGACTTGCTTCTGCCATTTTGATATTTTTTTCTGTCCTGTCATTTTTTTCTCAGTTCCTTCAACACTGCAAACCTTTGTGTTAGATTCTTTTTTTCTAGTGCACCATCTTGATTCTTTCTTCATTTCCTTTCCTGCATATTTTTTATTTATTTTCTTGGTGGTCCACATGGGAATTACAGTTCACCCTCTAAATTTATAAGAATCTAGTTTGGACTGATACTAGCTCAGCTTCAGCAGCATTTGTCCACTCTGATCCTGTCCAGCTCCATCTCCTGTTTGTTATTACTGTCATCAATTATGTCTTCATACACTGTGTGCTCATTAACATAGATTTATAATTACTGTTTTATGTATTTATCTTTTAAATCATGTAGGAAAGAAAAAGAAGAGTTATAAACCAAAAATACAATAACATTAGCTTTTATATTTTCCTCTGTAGTTACCTTTACTGGACATCTTTATTCCTTCATACAGTTTTGAGTGTCCTTTTATTCCAGCCTGAAGCACTCCCCTTAGCAGTTCTCATAGGGCAGGTCTACTACCAGCAAACTCTCACATTTTGTTTAGCTAGGAATGTCTTAATTTCACCTTCATTTTTGAAAGATTGCTTTGCCAGATATAGAATTCTTAGTTTTTTTCTCTCGGCGAGCTCAATACATCATCCCACTGCCTTCTGGTCACCATAGTTTCTGATAAAAAGCCAGTTGTTAATCTTTTTTTTTTTAAAGATTGGCACCTAAGCTACCAAGTGTTGCCAATCTTTTTTTTTTTTTTTTTCCTGCTTTATCTCCCCAAATCCCCCTGGTACATAGTTGTATATCTTAGCTGCAGGTCCTTCTGGTTGTGCCATGTGGGATGCCACCTCAACGTGGCCTGACAAGTGGTGCCATGTCTGCACCTAGGATCTGAACCGGTGAAACCCTGGGCCACTGCAGTGGAGCATGTGAATTTAACCACTCAGCCATGGGGCCGGTCCTGCCAGTTGTTAATCTTATTGGCTAGTCTTTGTATCTGACAAGTTGCTTCTCTCTTGCTGTTTTCCTCTGTCTTTAACTTTTGAGAGTTTGATTGTGATGTTTCTCAGTGTGGTTCTCTTTGAGTTTCTCCTGCTTGGATTTCCTTAAGCTTCTTGGATACGTAGAGTCATATCTTTCCTCATATTTGCAGAGTTTACAGCCATTCTTTCCTCAAATATTTCTTCTTTTTTTTTTTTTTTTGGTGAGGAAGAGTGGCCCTGAGCTAACATCTGTGCCCATCTTCCTCTATTTTGTATGTGGCATGCCACAGCATGGCTTGATGAGCAGTGTAATTCTGCGCCCAGGATCCAAAATTTACCAACCTTCTTTTATTGTCAAGCATCCCCTTTGATGCTGCAAGGATTTGGCTTGATTCTAGAGTTCAAAATAGTTGATCCTGACAGTTTGTGCCAAGTCGATAGTTGTTTTGGTGGAGGGACCAATTCTTGGAACTTCCCACTCTGCCATCTTCTATGACATGTCACTGGCTGTTAATCTACCATTTTGTGGATCACCTTTTCACTTTTTCCACATTATTACTATATTCAGATTTTCTCTCTCTTTTGGAGGAAGTTTGGGTCATTTATACTTATTTGGGAAATCATCTATTGGGTGTATTTAGTGATTTCTTAAGCCTATTTCAATCTCCTCCACATCTGAGATACTGTCCCCCACCCCCAAGGGATTTCCTCTTTTTTTTTAAAGATTGGCACCTGAGCTAACATCTGTTGCCAATCTTCTTTTTTCTTCTTCATCTTCTCCCCAAAGCCCCCCAGTCCATGGTTGTAGGTCCTTCTGGCTCAGCTATGTGGGACGCCACTGCAGCATGGCCTGATGAGCCATGTTATGTCTGTGCCCAGGATCTAAACGGGCAAAACCTGGGCTGCTGAAGCAGAGTACATGAACTTAACCACTCAGCCACGGGGCCAGCCCCAGGAATTTCCTCTAAAATAGCTATACAACAGTTAGTGTTTTAGCTTTTTCCTTCCTCTCCACCACCAACATGCAATGCTTCAGGGCATCAGCTTGAACATAACAGTGAAAGATTTTGTTTCTAATTCTAGTTCAATTTCCAAAGTTCTGCAGACTCCTTTTTATTCATTAGACTGGATCCACGTTTACCCCTGGATCAATCACACTGCTCGCTTGCATTCGGAGAGTTTCCCGAGTGTTTGACACTGGAGCTCCCTGAGGGAGTGTGGACTTGCACACTAACCCTGGGTCCGCCCGTGGGAAGCCATCCTGCCCGCAGTGCCATCCATCATGTAGGTCCTGGCGAAACACACTGGGGCCAGCAGGACTAGCTAACGATTTATCTCTCTTTGGAAGTTTTCCAAAGAACCAGTTCTGGTATTTATTTATGGCTTGGGGTTTTTAATTCATTAATTTCCGTTCTTTTCTATTAATTCCTTTGTCCTGCTTTCCTTGAGTTTACTTTATTCTCTTTTTAACTTGAAGGCTTATTTATTTCTCTTTTCTTCATAACATTGAAGGCATTTAGAGTCATGAATTTCCTTCGTTATAATTTTCACAGATCTTGGTGTTGACATACGGGGTTTTCACATTTCCTTTTTCTTAGTATTCGGAAGTTGTAGTTTTGAATTTCTCTTTGATTCAAAAGTTATTTAGGAAATAATTTCAGTGTTTTTGTGTTTATGTTCAATTTTCACATGGATGGAGGTTTTCGCTTTTACTTTTGTAGTTAATCTCCTTTTTCACTGCACTGGGTCAAGATACTGCCCTGTGCGTTTTCCATTAGGAGGAATTTACTGGGATTTTTCTTACCTGTAAGTGTCCCCTGGGCACTGGGGAGAACGTGGCCTCTCAGTCTGAAGGGCATGGAGTTTGACGTGTAGACTTTAACTTATTGCGCTGATCATGGCGCTCAGTTTCTGTGGCCTCATTGGTACATCCATCCGTCAGGTGGCTCTGTTACAGGTTCTCACATTGTTGTGTTTCTTTCATGTTTTCCTTGCGTTCATGGGTGCAGTTGCAGAGGGCTGACGTCAACCTAGGGGCTGATGTTACTCTGGAATGCTGTTGTTTACAAAGAAATACAACTGGAAACGGTCACTGAGCAGAGGAGAGGCGCTGCCTCCAGGGGCAGTGGGAGCCGCGTGGGCCCTGTGGAGCCCAGCCCGCCCACGCAGGCGAGAGTGCCGCCCACCCGGGGCCTGCTGCTCGCAGGACATCCTTACACCCCTCCACATTCTGACCCCAGGCCCAGGCCAGCATGTTAGGAGATCTTCCGGGTTCCATGGCTTTGGACAAGCAGTCTACAGAAGCAGCTTGGGGAGCTGTAAGAACACGACACCAGTTAAGGGAAGTGAATTATGCTACCAGCCCTGCTTAAAACCATACTTGTCCTCACCCAATTCTGCCCCTTTATAGCTTCAGCCTCTGTGTCCCCTTAGAAGCAGAACTAAGGAACTCAAAGAGGTAATTTCCAGTGTGACTTTCCAGGGCCTGGTTTTTCTTACATTCACGTTACATGAGGCCCAGTAAATTACTCGGGCTCCAGGCGATGTCCACTGACCAATCCAGTGTAAGATGAAAAGAGGCACATTGTTACTCCCTCCCACACCTCCCTCCTCCTTTCTTCCAGTTCTTATCGATCTTTGGAATTTGAGAGTCAGTCTCTTTTTGGTTTTGTTATAGCTAACATCCTTTAACAACTTGTACTAAAACAGGGATGCGTGCATCACAAATGAAACAGGCAAACACAGACGAGGAGCACAGTGAGTGCCCGCACACCCACGAGCCCGGCTAACAGTAGAAGTCTGACAACTCCAAGAGTCAGCAAGCCCCAGGGAAGACGGGGACTCTGGGGCACCCCAGACACTGCGAGCCATCACAGCGGAAACACCCAGATTAGTCGAACATGGGGCACGATCCATAGGACATGGAAAGCAGAATGGATAAATAAATTGGGGTGTATTCACACACTGGAAGGCCATACAGTAAAATAAGTAGACTGTGGCCCATGGAATGGCATAGACAACCTTCCCAAACAACGTGGGGAGGGAGCAGTGAGCCAGGAAAGCAAGTGGAAGGGCTTTTCACAGTCTTGGCCCACGTCCCCTCCTGCCTCAGGCTTCTGTAGCCAGCTACCCACCCACCCTACCCACCTGCATCTCACACTCAGAGGGCACTGTCCGAATTCCTGAACTTTCCCCTCAAAGCCTGCTCCTCCCATGCCTGGAATGGCAATCCCAGCCTTCCAGCGCTCAGGCCAAAACCTTGAAGTCATCTTTGCCTCTCCTCTTCCTTTCATGTCTAAATCTAACGCTACTGGCTCCACTTCAAACCCTATCCAGACTCTGGCCACCAGCTCCTCTGCTGAATGCTGGACTGAGCCCCTGCCATCTCTCCCTGCTTCAGTGCATCAGTGTCTTGGAACCTCCCTGCTTCCCAGACACTGACAAGACTCAGTGACCCAACGTGGTCTGGCCTTCTTGTAACCTCTGTCCTGCTCCTCATTCACTCTGCTCCAGCCACTCTGGCCTCCTTCCTAGGCATCAGACATGCTGAGCACAGTCCTGCCTCAGGGCCTTTGCACCTTCTGTTCCCTCCCCCGGAACACTCTTCCCCCTGAACCCACGTGGCTCTGTCCATTGCTTTCTTCAGGTCTTGTTCATAGTCCACCTTGGTGTTGAGGCTTTTGGGACCACCCTGCATAAAACTACTCCTCTCTCCTCTCCTTGGTACTCCCAACCCAGGGCCCCACTTGGCTTTTTCACAGCACTCCCCACTTTCTGACATTGTCTGTGACTTGCTTATTAGCTGATTGTCTTCCCCATCTGCCACCACTTCTAGAACGTTAACTGCAAGAGGACGGATGTCTTCCTGTTTTGTGCACTGCTGTGCCCCAGTGCCCAGACCCTGCCTGGCACACATATGCATGTGTTGTGGCACAGGATCCCTAGAAACCAGAGCCTGGGGTCAAACATGTGCCAGTACTTCCAGGGAGCGAGGGTGAGGGAAATAGAGGTGAAGCGGGAGGGAGGGAAGCAAAACCTGACAGTGGGCGGCCAGTGGGACAGGGCCAGACAGCCTGAGAGGCCGCGGAGGGGAGGCCCGGATGTTCCCTGCCCGCTCCCCTCACTGGCCGAGGCCTGCTCCCTGGGCACTGCCTCGCCTGCAGCTCCCGGCCCCTCTGGGCAGCCCCTGTGTGTCCACTGGCTCAGATCTGGGCACAGAGCGTGGAGGCGGGATTCGGAGGCTGGCTCTCACCCTCGGCCCCAGGGAGGCCCGCACAGTGTGAGGGGACGGGTCACCACAGGGGCTCTGTGCCCCCAGAAGGACCGAGAACAATCACGAGGACCCTCCAGCCTCTAATGAGGCGAGCCGCCAAGGCCAGGCAGGCTCAGGCCCAAGTGGGCCTGGGGCAGCACAAAACTGGGACTCGGGGCACTCAGTATACTTGCTGGCAAATGAAGCCATGTTTCCCAGAGGATCTGAAATGCTGCTTTCACATATGACAAACTGTTGGAGTTACTTATTTTAAATCATTTACATTATATATTTTATCTTCCATTATTCTTAGAGACATTCTGTTTTGTGCTCTTATTTACAACAATTAATATAATTCCTCGCGTGGTTTAATGGTCTGATGGAGTCAGGCCCGATGGCTTGCTGCCCACACGTCTGCGCCCAGCCCTCCCTGTTTTGCTTACATCTTCCTCCTTGAACAACTCTAAGTCTGATATGCACCCAAAACCTGGCGAGAGAGTCGTCTTGGATCCCCTCACTTTCCATGTGGATGTCCTCACAGCCTCCCCCTCAGATCTCACGTGGAGGGCTGGTGGCCGGCTCTGTGGTCCAACACCCTGAGGGGAGGGATTGTGGCCAGGCCACAAGACATCCTGGAGAGTGGACGTCGTCTCTCCCTCCGCTTCCTTGCCCTCACCCCCCGCCCTGCCCTGCAGCCAGTGGCCAGGCAGGTCATGTGGCAGACTGGAAAGGGCCCTCCATACCAGGTCCCAGGGCTTCCCGCAGGTGGCCCGGGGTGTCTGTAGTGCCATTATGAGGGGTGTGTAAGGGTGCACACAAGTGACGCTTAGTCACTCATAGTCACAGTAGGCATGAATAATGCCAAGGGTGTTGCGAAAGGTAAGAGTTCATGCAGTAACTAGGAAGGCGATGACTATCTCTGTTTATACGATAGGTCTAAGGTTACGCAATTTAGTTGTTAATAATGGTTGTGTTGAGCAACCCACTTGCAAGGCTTCGAAAAGTTTAGCACCTGCTCTGGTTGGGGCGAGCCGGCTCCGCACGCTGACCTTCTCCAGGAGCACAACCGTGCGCCAGCAAAGGCACCGAGCTCCTGAGACGGGGAAAGGGGCAACTTGGGGCTTTTCCAAAATGAACTCATTCCAGGGAGGTGCCCTCTGTGGGCCGAGGGCTGAGGGCTGCAGTGAACCCAAGGCTGCGTGGGCTGGAGAGTGAGGGGAGCGGGCAGAGGCCTGGGGCTGCCCGGACAGGCTGGCAGCCGGCCCCGTGGGTACTTAATGGGCAGGGAGGGAATGGCCTTCGAACCGGCGCCGGCTGCACCCAGCAAGCTCGCCACGTGGGTGTTAACACCCTGATTTACCATCATTAACTAACTAGTCAAATCAATGAGCAGGCATTCAGTGAGCGTCCCAGTGGGTCTGCACTGCTCTGGGCCTGGGGTCCAGCAGTGTGCCTGGGGGCTGCACTTGGGGGCCCAGGGCAGGCAGGTGGCAGTGCTGCATGGGCAGGCAGGGGGACACCTGCTGCCAGCCAGGGGGCCAGGGGCCTCCTGAGCAAAGGCCTGGAGGAGGTGGGGGACCTGGGGCTGCCCGTTCCCTTCACAGCACCGCCTTGAGCACCTTGCAGGGGGGAGGGCAGGTTTGGGAGGGGCTGCTTGCTGGTAGGCAGGTGGCCCCACTCGGGGAGCCTGACAGCCTCTCCCCCGTCAGGCCCTGTGGGCAGCAGACAGAAGCCCAGAGCTCTATAGCTGGGTGCTACCCTGGGGAGCAGCCCTGCCACCAGGGCCTTCCCACCCGCTCTGCCTCCTGCTGACAGGACAGCCCCACTCCCTCCTCCTTCCCCAGCTTCACTTGGGACTTGTACCCCAGCCACACCAGCTCCACCCCACGCTCATCTCCGCCCAGGCCCGGCAGTTGTGCAGTTGGGCTGAGCTTCGCAGGCACAGGGCAGACCCCTTGGCACCCTGGGCCTCAGCCTCCATTGGGGACCACGGGGGACAGCCCCTGCCTCGGCCCCGGCCACACAGGCCTGCTCCTCCCAGCACTGCAGTCAGGGCGGGCGCAGCCTCCCCTTGCCCCTGCAGACCCACTTGCCCTGGAGCTTCCTCTTGGATCAGGCCGATAAGAGGCCCCTGCGGGAGCCTAGAGCTGCAGGAGGCAGTCAGAACCCGGCTGGTGGCCTCTCGCCGTCTCCCTGCCAGGCCACAGTGGGCAGGGCCGTGTCGTCCACCTGCAGGTCCTGTTCCTGTGTGCTCCCCACAGCCAGAGCCTTCTCCAGGTTCTGGTTGGGCTCCCCCGACTCGGGCCTCCTTGGCTGCTGTCTCTTGTGCTCACCGCTGCCTCCCGGGTCACCCAGGTTGAGGGTGTCAGTCCCTGCTGGACCCTTTCTGGAACATCCTCTTCATTCCAAGCTACCTCAGACAAGCCTCTTTTGTTTGCAAGGGAGAGAAGTATGCATAAGCAGCCTTAAGCCACTGTGTCGGGGTCCCCAAGACTATCCTCAGGCTCAGGGATTCACCAGACTGACAGGACGCAAAAAAAGCCATCACACCCACAGGGACGGTGATCACAGTGAAAGGACCCAGACGAAAATCAGCAAAGGGAAAGGCTCGTGGGGAAGGCCAGGAGGAACCAGGCGCGAGCTTCCAGGCGCCCCCTCCCGCTGGAGTGGCACGGGGACACGCTTCATTCCCCTGCAATATGCAGAAACACACGCAAAGTTCCCAGCGGGGAAGCTCCCCTGAGCCCTGGCGTCCAGGGTTTTCCCGGGGTCGGTCATGCAGACGGGCAGCATCTGCGGACCGGCTGCAGCCGCTCAGACTCCAGCCACTGCGGGAGGAGACACAGGTGTTCGCTATGAATCACATTGTCGGGACCAGCGAGTGTGGTCAGACTGGCACAGCATGGCCCAAGGCCTCGGGCAGCAAAAACACTCTTACAGCAGAGTATTCTAAGGTCCCTGAAGACAGGCCTTTATCTGGAAGGTATAAGGGGAGAGTTCAAGCAACGCAGGCCTGCTGAGTCAACCCTTTCCTGCCCCGCCACAAAGCAGGATAAGGACAAAGGACCTCCCAGAGCCTGAGGCAGGGTTGACAGCTGGGCGTCTGTCCGGGGAAGCAGAACAGAACAGGAAAGTCACTAGGCATCAGGGTTCCCTCCTCCCTCTTGCAGGGGCCGCCTGGACTCTCCCTCGCGCTTCTTCCTGCCCCTCTGTTTCCTTGTCTTCCTTTCTCTTTTCTCCCTCTCTCCTTCCCGCTCCCTTTCCCCTCCCTCCCACCCTCCCTCTTTTTCTCCCTCCCTCCCAGCATCCTCTCCTTCTATAGGCACACGGGCCAAGGCGTCTGCCCCAAGCCACTGCCCTACATGTTCTCCTGGCTCAGGTACAGTCACAGTTGTCTGAGGCCCAATTTCCATCGACTAGGAGAGAGAACCCAATTGGCCCAGCCTGAGTCAGCTGCTCGCACCTGCTCCAGTCAGCCATGGCGAGGGGTGGTGCAGAGAAAGGTGGTGTGGGCTGGGGAGACCCCACAAATGCGTGAGCTCCGCAGACAAGGTTCTCGGTGCCCACAATGGCAGGTGACACGCAGGAGCTCCCAGAACAGTATGGGAGGAGATACACGGTGGGGCCAGGAGCCTGGGGGCAACACCACCTGCTTTAGCCAGAGAAGCGGAGCACAGCATCCTGGAAGTGACCTTCTTTTCCAGAAAGAGCTGAAACTGTCTAAAATGATCTCAGTCTAAAATGACGTGGCCTCCTTGCCAAAGGGGGACACCTTGATCTGATGCTGACCAACATCTCCTAGGTGGACATAACTGGCCTCGGAGAGAGGGGACAAGTCCATTTGTCCAGGAGCAAAGGAGGCCCCTTATGAAAGGGACAGGGTTGCAGACACCTTGTCTTTTGATCCCACATTATTGGGACGCCTCTGAGGGACTGGTTAGCCCTGACTGAGGTTCTCAGATGGACTCCTGAAAGGGTCCTCACCTTGAAGGAAGCAGGAGGCTGGGTAATGAACTGGGCCAAGGACTGCGGGGAGGGCCGTGCTGGCCGAGTGAGGGTGAGCCAGAGGCCAGGCGGGCTGCTTTAGCCCATGTGCAGGTAGAAGGGAGAGAGGAGAGGAAACGCAGCCGGGCGCAGGAGGAGCAGGGCGGGGACCAAGCCACAGGGTGCATGTGCAGGGCGAGAGGGGAGGAGAGGCTGGACAAACAGCCACCAGACTGCACAGGGCCAGTGGTCAGTGGTGACACTATGTGGCAGGGCCAGAAAGCAGACAGTACACTTGGAAACAGGACCAACTCCTTGAGCTGAGTAAACCCCAGGACAGCCACAGGGAAAGGAGGCCTCCTCCCAGGGTAGGTGGAGGTTCCGGCCGGAGCAGGACAATGGAAATGAGAACACACATCTACGTGTATCTGCTGGAGAGGTGGGCATGCTGGGCACTCGCCAGCACCCATCACGGAGGCCTGTTCCCTCCTCATTCCCACTTCTCCACCATGAACCCAGACTCAGGACTCATCCCTGTAACTCTCACAATGGGGTGCCAAGACTGGGGTGGGATGAAAGGGTATTTCCTCCAGGATTGTATCGTTGAACATGCAGACGAAGGGACGGACGCTCTCAGGGTGGACAATCAGACTTAGACCAGAGAGAGACGCCAAGGAGGGAGGGCTGCCCCCCCGGCCACAGAGGAACGTCCAGAGCACGCTAGCCCTGAGGCCCCCGGCTCCCAGACGGCTTCTGTGGCACCTGACCCAGCCCCTCCAGCAGGGCTGCAGTGCCAAGGTGGCACTGAGCATACATTGCCACATCCCCATCTTTCTCACCTCGTTCCACAGGCTGGACATGTAACCCCACTGAGTTGCAGTTTATCCATCAGTGAAATGGATAGAATAATATCAATCTCACCAGGGTGTTATTTAGACTTATTTATTAATGCTGGCAATATACTCAGAGCCCTCAAGATTAAAGCCATAGATCACCAGGAAATATTATTGCCTCCTGTTGCCATAGAGATGGTTCCATTCTCTGGGCTCCTCCTCGGAGCCCCACTGCTGCATGAGGCTCCGGGGGTCTGGGGAGCGGAGCTGCACCAACAGGACATTAACACTAACAGCAGCGATAATTAAATTACACAGAGAGGAAGCCCATGAAATATGTATGGGGAGAAATGGATCTGATTCATTTAGGCAAATGGTGTGTTTTCCCATTAGAAACGGCTCCCCAGAGCCTGTGGCTGGCTTTCTGCGGCACTCATTGCTTTAGACAAAGCAGAGGGACTGGGGAGTTTGAGGAGGGCCTAAGGTGGGGCGGGGCAGGGGGCATGGATCCGAATACCATCTTCCTGAAAGTAACAGGGCTGCCTGGACCTGGACAGCCCTGCGTGCAACCCTCATCCACCACTCGCCAGCACCTCCCTGACCTTCCACTGCCTCTTCTGCAAGATAGAGTGGCACTGGGGGTGAGCCAGCCTGCTGCAATGATTCAAGGAGACAGGAACGAGGCACTGGCCTCCCTCCCTCGACAGTGACCCCCAAGGGAATGGGGTCACCAGCCATCTGCATTGAGGGGACTCCAGGTTTCAGAACTGTCAGGAAAGTTCTCCACATGTTGGCTATCCAGCTCGCTGTCCAGTGGGAGCAAGCCGTGGCCACATGAACTGGGCCCACAACACAGAAGCATCGAAGCCAGCTGCATCTCCCAATTGTCTCTCCCTGTCCCTTTGCCCTCACCCTCCCAGGCAGACCAGCCCAGGCCACCTCTCCCAGGCAGCCATGTCCACTCGGAGTGGTCCTGCTCAGCACAGGTCCCGGGACACCTCCACCCTGTGGACAGAGACCAGCTGTCTCTCCCCGTGTGTGCTCCCTTCCTGTCCAGGATGGGAGTGAACCTCAGCCACAACTTTCTCATCCCAGAAACAGATGTCCCTGCACCATCCGGAGCTGCTGGCCACCCAGCCAGGGGGCTGAGCGAAGTCCAACCCAGAGGCCTGGGTCCCTGAAAGGAGGGACTGGAGCCCAGCTTTGAGCTGGACACACAGTGGGCGCTTAGCAAATGCTGTCTTGCTGACAACCGACCGTCGGAAGAATGCCCCACACACCTCTCCTCCCAAACTGCCTCGGTCCCTGCCTGCCTGAGCTGGCCCTGCCGGGCCCCGAGGGTTGGGCACTGACGGGTGGACGCGGGCCCACAGGCCAGAGCCCGGGCTCCCTCTCTCCACAGCAGCAACACCGAGGGCACCTGCTGCTCTTTTGCCAGCTCGCCTGGGAAGGTGGCTACTCATGCCCGGCCCGCAGCCCCCTTCTGGGAGAGCCTAAAGGTCTCCACCTCCGAAAGGGTCTCAGGAGTGGCCTCCAACCCTGTCACCTGCACTGCGGTGTGAATTTAGACCCACGGTTATAACAAGAACAAGGAGCATTTAGTGAGGGTGTGATCGTGCTGCGCATGCTCTCAGGAGCCCCCAGAGGACCCCTCAAGGCAGTCACTGTCGCCATGCCCGCCTCACAGATGAAGACACCGAGGCTCGGGGAGGGGAGCAGAGCGTGTCTGCAGGGGCAGGATTCCGACCAGCTTGGGCCCCTCTCCCAGGAAGACCCGTGCTCTCAGCCATGCTGCTTCTCATTGAGAGAGGGGCCCATGGGCTGGGGAGGGTGTGGGGGTCTTGACTTTGTCCCTTGCTGTGCCACACTCCCTCAGAGGCTCTACCGAGCCCCTTTCCATCCAGGTGTGCCCCGCCATGCCCACACTAGAGGACAGCAGCTCTCGGCAGCTAGGGACAGCGTGGGAATAAGCCCAGGCCTCATGGGGGCAGGGGGAGTGCCCTCCCTAGGGCGCAAATGGGCTGCAGCCAAGCCCCGCTCCAAGGTCTCCACGGGGCGTTCCCTGCCTGGAGAGTAACTGCCTGGCCTGCTCTGACAACACCCTGAAGGGCTGTAGGCCTATGTCCCGCTCTGACCAGGTGATCCTCACGAGCAGAGATGGAGCCTGGTTCACCTGGGGCCTGAGCCTAGACACACACACACACACACACACACACAGGGTCAGCCCAGCCCAGCCTGATTCAAAGCCCAGCTCTCTCTTCCCACCTCGCTGAGCTTGGAAGGGTCTGCAGAGCCCCTCACTAAGGCCCCGGGCCCTGGTTTCCAAGGCTGTGGGGTCAGCGAGCAGAGCGCTCCTGCCCTCTCAGCTCAAAGTGCATCCCAGCAGCATCCCTTCCCCTACCACATGCAGGCGCTGTTCCAGGCAGGGAGGGGACCCAGGGACAAAACAAGTCAAAGCCCCAGCCCTCAGCAAGCTCGAAAATCCACGTCAGATGGCCACATGAGCAGGGTGAAGAGGGGTGACCAGGGAGGCCTCGCTGAGAAGGGGACAGTCAAGCAAACGCCTGAAGGAAGTTTGGGAGCTGACCAGAGTATCAGGACATGAGAGTGTTCCAGGCATGCACACAGCACGTGCCAAGGCCCTGAGGCTCAGCCTCCCACTGTGTTCAGGTACCTGGAGACACCTTGTTGAACTCCTGGTGGCCAGGTGGGAGCCCGGCATGTGCCAGTGACTCACTGCTACCACATCCCTGGAGCCCCACAAGCATCTGATGAGGGTGAGCCCCATTCTGGTGCTGAGGAAACTGAGGCACAGAGACCTTAGATGGCTTTCTAAAGGTCACATGCTGGCATGTATGACTTGATCACAGGTCTGCCTGGCTCCAACCTGTGTGGGTCCACGTCCCACCCCACGCCACCCCCCACGATGCCCACCGCGGACTCGCCCAGCAGGCCTCGGCGTTGATGTTCCTCCTGGGGAACGAATGAATGAATGAATGAATGAACCCACCAAACATCACCGAGACACCTTCAGTGTGGCAGTCTCCTGCTGGCAGGGGAAGCAGTCTGCCTGGGCAGGGAACTGGCCCCTGGGTCCTCTCCAGAGCAGGTTGCACCACTCACAGGGACCACGGCTGCCTGGGCCCCGTGTCCACTGAAGCCCCCTGCTGCCAGGCAGCCTCAGGCCAAGCATAAGGGAAGCAGAATAGGGACCCCCGTCAGCCTCCCTCTGCCCGGCTCCAGACCAGGGGGGCACCTTGGGTTGACAGGGAGGGGCCACACACACTGGCCCTCTTGTCTCCAAAGGTGTTCCAATCCACGCCCGGACGCAGCCCCTAAGGATGACAGCAGAGAAAGGCATCAGGACCCCCAGGGCCACCCTGCCCTCCTCTCTAGCCACCCCACCTCCCACCTTCACCCTGTGGGCCGCAGCCACACCAGGCTCCTGCTGGTTCCCTGCAAGGAGCCACTTAGCCAGGCTTTGGGCGTGGCATTCCTCTGCCTAGGATGCTCTGAGTGGCCACTCCTGCTTCTGAGACTCCGCTCAAATGCTGCCTCCCACGCAGCCTCCTGATACACCCCCTTGGAGGCCCTGCCCACCACGGCTTGACCCCTTGTTATGGCCACATTGCTCAACGCAGACCTCGTCCTAGGAGCAGCCCCTGACAGCGTATCCCACTGCCCTCTGCCTCCAGAAAGCCACAAGCGGGCTCTCCGGAAAGCATGCGGGGACAGAACCAAGCCCTCTGCTCATCTCAGGAGATGTGCTTTCTTCTGAGCATGCTGCAGATGAGTTTCCCCATAGTGATGGGGATGGGTATCCTCAGTGGCAGGGGAGCGCATTATGAATGACTCCACTCGAGTCCATTTTTAAAAGAGGAAATCAATACTCTCTTCCCGGCACTGACTGCTGCCCTCGCCTGACCTCTCCACTCAGGCCTCACTGCTCCTGGCACCACCCTCTCCCTGCCTTCCTTCCCAGAAGGGGCCGGCCCTTTCTCAGAAACCACCCACGAAGCCTCAGGGAAACAGGCTTCTCTTCTGGGGAAGTGCTGGCTGCAGGCACCACATGGGCCCCGGTCCCTGGCTAGGGGAACTCATCTCTGAGGACCCAGGAAACGCGCCGCCCCAGCCCGGGGCCTCGGAAATCCTACCGGGGGTCAGGCCTGCTGCAAGCTGGGCACCACCTGGCATCCACATGCTTTGTGGCAAAACTTGTGGGAACCCAGGACACCAGTCCCAGGACCTGCCCTAGGAGCTCTACCTGAGGGCAGGCGAGGCTCAGAGGTGACACATCACTCAAATGTGGCTCAGAGGTAACACACAGCTCAGAGGTGGCAAGGTCTGGAAGCAAAGCCAGGCTTTCTGCGTAGCTCCGTGGGCCAGCTCCAGGAATGCACGGGGCCTGGGGCCACAGCACCCAGGGCAAAACCTCAGCTCTGTCCCCTACCAGCCGTTGGCCCTAGAGCAGTCACTTAATGTTCGCCAGCCTCCTCTGCAACAGGGTTGATGGACTGCCTCAATTCGGCCATGCAAGGCTGTGCACCCATACAGGCCTCTCCATCCCTCCCACGCTGCCTCTGCTTTCTCCCCCTCCCTCCTCAGGCCTGTCTGTGCTCCGCAGCGAGGGCCACGCCCTTCGTCCACAGGCGCCCTGGGCCTGGCCGGCCCCTCCTGCTGGGAAGCCTGGGTGACAGCAGGCACACGCCCTCCGGCCTCAGGCTCCCGCCAATGACAGGGCAGCGTGAGGGTCCACTTTATTTATTAACTCCTCCTCGCCCCGGAGTCAGGCCTCCACTCCTCTCTTCTGCTGGGAAAGCATTTCCACAAATCCACTCTCTGGAGGCAACAGGCTTCAGCAAAGACGTGGCCAGCGCAGCACCCTGAGACCCGGTTCCAGCAGTGCCACCGACCCGACCCGCTATGTGACCAGAGACGCTGTCCTTCCGGCTCTGGCCTCAATTTCCACGCCCCTCCCCCCCCCCCCCCCGTAAATGGAAAAGTTGAACTAGACAGATCCCCCGGGCCCCGCGAGCTGGGCGCGGCTCCCCTCTCCAGGCGGTGCTGTCTCCGCAGGGCCTGCCTCAGTCAGGACCCACCAGCCCCGGACCCTGACGGCCCGCACAAACCAAAGAGCCGCAGCGGCACAGCCGTGGAGCCCGCGGGGCAGCCCGCGCTCTCCCGAGCCCTCGCTCCAGGACTCAGGCAGAGCTCAGGGTGACTGTTGGGGATTCTGCTGGTCATGGGAAGGCGAAGGAGGAACTCAGGGACCTGACAGCGGAAATCAATGCCCGCCTGGAGGGTGCACTCAGCACTTCCCCTCTCTGTCAACCAGAACCAGTCACTGGGCCACCCAACCACGAGGAAACCAGGAAAAGCCCCCTTCCACATATCCGGAAGGTGGAGAGCTGGGCATTTCAGGAAGCAGCCCACTGACCACCACCCACCCCCATGTTTCCCACAGCAGGGCTTGGCTAGGGCTGCCTGGCGATGAGAGACAGGGGAGTGGGCGGGTGCCACGTGGGCCCGGACCAGCTCTGAGCCGGGGCAGAGAGGAGGGAGAGCCCCAGCCGGCAGGCTCTGGGGCCAGGTGGGGAGGGTGGAGTGTACTCTGGGATGGGCAGCCTGGGGCCTCCTCGTGCCTGCCTCTGAGCATGCTCACGAGGCACTGGGCACAGCGCAGCTTCATGGGGAAGAGAGGAGGAAAGGAAGGACCACGCTGGCAGGCAGCTGGGAGCCCCGGGGATGCCAGAAATGCAGTGGTGAGAGGCGGGGATGGTTGGGGGGGCGGGGGAGGCATGAATTAAGCCTTGGGAGTTACTGGTCACGTAGCTTCATTCTCACATTCGGGACCCTGCCAGGACCTGAACATGCCAGTGTCCCCGGAGCAGCCTGGGGAGGCCCTTCCTGACACAGCTGCCAGTCCGCACAGGTCAGAGGCGTGACCATCCTGGGGAACATTTACTGCATCCTTCAGCAATGCCAGCCTCAGGCAAGACAAATGCCTGCCCCAGACTCAGACACCGTTCGGTCACTCATTTGAGGATGGAGGTGTCAGGCGTGAGCATGACCCGGCCCTGCCTGGACGCTGGACGCCGGTCGGACCGAGCTCTGACCCGAGGCTGCCCTGACCTGCAGCCCTCTGCCTCCTGCAATCCTGTGTCTCCGAGGACTCTCCCAGCACCAGGCCCTGGGACCAGACACGCATGGAGCCTGCCTCAAGCGGCTGCCCGCCTGCCACACAGTGAGGGTGGGGGAGTCAGTGCTCCTATCACACAGGTGAGACCACAGAGGCCCACGGAAGTTCGACTTGACCCGTGCAGGCAAAGTGGCATCAGGCACTCACCCAGCGGCCTGTCTCAGAACAGAGGGGACCCGACAGCCGCCATGCTCCGGCCCCCCGCCTCTTCCGCTGGGGCCCACACCTGCTCCCCTGTGACCCGGGACCCATGCCTGCTCCCCTGTGACCTGGGACCTGTCAAGGCACTGACGAGGCTTTGGTTTCCCCACTCCTGAGCCTGTGTCCCCTCCATCTCCTTCCTGCAGCATTGCTGTCGCCCACTGCTCCCGGCCACTGCGGTCTCTTGGGCTCCGCACCCCCTCCACCTCTGAGTCTGCCCCTCCTTGGGGCCCCATCCAGCCTCCTCCTTGGCTTCAGCCTTCACGGGGCGGGACAGCTGTGCCATGGGGAGCCTGGCCAGAGCAAATGAAGAATGGGTCCACTGGGTGCAGATGCCTGCCATGAGTGACAACTTGGGGGTGGGCCACTAAGACTTATAGTGGGGCTTCGAGTTAGAAGGTACTGGGATGTCCCACCTTGGGGAATGTGTCATCCATGAGACACAGAAGTGGAGGGGCCAAGGGCCCAGCTGGAGTGCCACTGCTTGTTGTCCCAACTGTGGGGGTTCCACTTCACATTAATGAAGCCACAAAGAGCAGAAACCCCACAAGGGACGTGAAGGGTCATTGGGATGGGTGAAGTGTGGTCCTGTCAGCATCATCCTGGGAGGGAAGAGGGTAGCTTGGGAGGGGCTTCCGTCCCTACCTCACTTGACCTGGGGACCCAGGGAGGCCATGTGGTGAGTGCCCAGGAGTGTAGGCTGGCGGAAGCCCATGGCCCCCACAGGTGTGGCTGCAGCCAGCATGAAAACACAAGTGCATTAGTCTGCTGAGGCTGCCATAACAAAGGGCCACAGACTGGGAGCTTAAACAATAGGCATCCATTCTCTCTCAGTTCTGGAAGCCGGAGGTCCAAAGGCCAGGCGTCAGCAGGGCTGGTTCATCTGAAGGCCACGGGGAAGGATCCGTCCCAGGCCTCTCTCCCTGGCTTGGAGGTGACCGTCTTCTCCCTGCATCTTCACGTCATCTTCCCTCTGCACGTGTTTGCATCCTAACCTCCTCCTCTCAGGAAGACTCCAGTCATATTGGAATAGGGCCCACCCCAACGACCTCGTCTCAACTTGATTCCCTCTGTAAAGATTCTACGTCCAAATAAAGTCACCTGCTGAGGTGCTGGGGGTTAGGACTTCAGCATGAATCAGGGGCCCAGATAGCCCACGGCACCAAGCATCTCTGGACTGGCACTGCCTCTCTTCATCAAGGAAGGCCCGGCCTGAGGACCGCAGGAGCCCTGCTGGAGGCTTTCTGTGCATCTGCACAGGCCGCGGGCCCCCAGGGCCATCGGCCACTCCCTGCTGCCACCCAGGAGGCAGCAACAGGGAGGACAGAGGCCCAGGGCCAGCTAGAGCCCCAGCAGTCCTGTCGTCAGTCATCAGACAGCTCGCGGACTGCCTCTGGGCTCTAAAATAGCACATTGATTTCCGAGCCAAGGCTAACTTTAGTTACCAGTGAGGCTGCTAACAGGGGAAAGTAAGTCATCACCATTAGAGCTGAATCCAAATGAACGAGCTCGCCTGGGTCTCGCTGGGACTGAGGCTTTTTTTTTTCAATTGTCACAGTTTGCTGACATAGTTCTTCCAAAACTGAAGCAGCGTGAAAGAAACCTTTTACCAAACATGACACGCTATCATTTGGGGAATATTAAAGGAATTGATTATTCTGCTTATCTATTACAATTTTACAAACCGCCGTAAGATCTGGTGGCTCAAGAAAATAGCACTTTATTATGCCTTCCGATTCCGCGGGCGAGGAATTGGGGCAGGACTCGGCGGGGAGATGCTTATGCGCTGCGTGACATTGACAAGGGTTGCTCCATGGTGTCCACTGGCGGCGCAGCTGGTCCAGGACGGCCCCACTCGCATGCCGAGGCCCTGTCTTTGTGGTCTCAGGGCCTCCCCACACAGCCCGCCCAGCAGGGCCCTCAGGCCCCGACACAGTGGCTCAGGGATCCAGTGACAAGTAGACTAGGCAGAGAAGGTGGTGTCAAGCCCAAGCTGACGCCAGAGATGGGGAAAGTGTTGTTGAAAACCATCTTGGAGAGGAACCGAGAGATCAGCAGCCTGGAATAATTATGTTCTGTCAGCAATAGGCCATGGCTGGAGCAAAGGGGCTCAGCTTGCAGAGCTCTGCGAAGAGATCTGACACAACGCTCACCCAGCTCACACCTGCTCACACCCATACACTCACCCACACTCACACCCACACAGTCATACACACGCCCTGCTCACATCCATGCTGTTTCATTCATCTACTCACCCGCACTCACACTGCTCACACCCACATTCTCTCCTACATACACTCACACTGCTCACACTCACACTCATACACACGCCCTGCTCACATCCCTGCTCTTTCATACATATACTCACCCGCACTCACACTGCTCACACCCACATTCTCTCATACACACACTCACCCACACTCACACCTGCTCTTACATAGGCTGTCTCATATACACACTCACAATCACACATATGCACACATATCCTCACACACACACGCTCTCACATCAACACATAACTACACTCACATACACATACATACACCAGTCATAGCCACCACACACTCACATCCACACACAATCACACTCACAGCCTCTCACACATGCTTACACACATAATGACCAAAACACAAAGCCCTGGACCCCCGGAGGACAGGCATGGCGGGTGTGCAGAGGAACCACCTCCCTGAGATGAGTAACTGGAGTCCCCCACCCCAGGCCCGTGCTGGGTGCTGGGAGCAGCAGAGAAGGAAAGAGGCAGAGGGTAGGGCTGGAAGGAGCCGTGCGCATCCAGATAGCAACACCCTCTTTTCTCATCTTAAAGGTTTGGCTTCATAATTCACACACTCAAATCTAACACCCCAGAGGTGCAAAATGGTGCCCACAGGACATCCAGATAGCTAAGGGGCCTTGGTTAGCCAGGGGGGGGTTTCTTTTTTTAATTGGTTATTAATTTTTAAAACTCAGGAGATACCACATAAAATCTAGATTTCTGGCTTCTCTTGAAAAACTGGAAGACCTTAGAACTCACATGACTCCAGTCTTAGCCCTGGGTCGGCCCAGTCCCACCAGCTGGCCTCGGGCCTCAGGGTGCCTTTGCAGTCCCCAGTGCCTGGAGCTGGGGACCTCTGTGAGATAAAAGGGCAGCTCCTAGAAATCGCCTCCCTGGAACCTCTCATTTCCTGCTGAAGAGTCGGAGGCCTGGGGAAAGGAAGCCCCGTCCAGGGCCACATGTGGAGCAGCACAGGGCCACTTGGCTGAGCCTCCTCTGTGGGGCCAGGGCGCCACACACCCGGCACGTCTCCCCACTCTCTACTTTCCTCTCCTCGGGGCCCCGCCGGGCTTCAGGCCCCTGGTGGATGCTCAGCACAGGCCCAGGAACGTGGCCGTGGGAGAAAACGCAGCCCAGGTTCTCCAAATCCTGCTTCCAGAGGAGCCTCATGGCTCCAAAAGCTGGACAGCCTGAAGCAGAGGTTCTGTCCCCAGAAGGGTGACTGTCCCCAGGGCCCAATAAGGCCCCAGAACGTAGGGCCGCCTGGGGGCCAGGCTGATGCCAGGCCCCCTGCCTCCTCTGCATCCCAGGGCTTCCTCCCGCCCCACCCGCCGGGTTCCCACTCCCTAGGGTACCAGCCTCCCATCCTCGCCTCTCCACAGCCCTTCCTGAAAGCACCCACCTGCTGACATGCACCTCGTCCAGGTTGCTCATCAGAGTTCAGAGCAACTGAGAGGACCCAGCCCCACCTCCTACCTGAACAAAGGGATTTCCAAACCAGAACAGGTAACATTAGGTGATGAGGCCTACCTTCCCGCTGTCGTGAGGATGAAATGAGACAGCGCAGGCCACCATCTGACATCTAGGAGGTGCTCAAGAGATGGCAGCTGCTGGCATTATCATCAAGGAAAACTTCACATCCTCTGCATGCTAAATCTGGCCCACAATGCACAGTGGAAGAGATTCGTTCCTTCTACCATATGTCCTAATTGGAAACATAGCCTAGATTGCTGCCACTTGCCAGAAAAAAAGAGAGAAAAAGGCAAGCCAAAAAAAAAAAAAAAATGGTTTTTCTTGACTTTCCTCAGACTGGGGCAGTTATCAGGCAAATGTCTTCCCTCTGACTCTGGGATTTTCCCAATGGCTCCATCTCCCACCTGCAGTGGTTTTTGTCTCAGCAATCACGCCACAGCCTGGGGACCTGTGGGAATGCCTTGGAAACCCAGCAAGAACCATGTGCTAATGTTAGTCTTTCAGATGAGGCACAGTAGTACACAAGGCAATTCACTGAGCAAGCAAATCTTCACAGAGGCACTGCCACACACCTGGTGACTGGCACAACAGAGCTGAGCCAGATGAGGTCCCTGCCCCAGGCAGCTTGGGCGGGGGGTGCTGACAGACACCAAATCCACATGCGCAGCACCCTGTCAGGGCGCCCGGCAGAGCGCTCCACCATGACGGGAGGGCTGGAGCCCCTGCACCCGCGAGCTGCGGGGCTCATCTGGAGCGGAGCTCAGGACCAGCGACGTGCAGAGGACGCCACGGCATGCAGCAGTGCCTGACCTGCACCACAGAAGGTGGGAAGCTCTGCTCCACCAGCTCAGCCGCGAGCCAGGTGGTTAAAGCCGTCACATAGAGAAAAAAAGGGTCACATGTGCCCGGATGTTGAAGAAGCGGACCAGTAATAATCAATGGTCTGTACACGCCACAATGGTTTGCATGTGTTCACCTGAGGCAATGAGGGAAGGAAGGAATGAGTACCACTGACAGGAGAGGAGACATGGCCAAGGGGCTGCTTCAGATCCTCCCAGCCTCACCTGTCTCTGTTCCTGCGCTGTGTGGTCTCTGACCAACTTCACGCAGATGAAAACTTAATGCCCTCTCACAGGTATGCTTCTGCCAGGCCCCAAGGAAGACGGTATACCGGAACAAAGGTGATGGCACTTGGTGGAGATATTTGAGGCACCTGGAGCTCCACGAGGTGAGGAAATATCCTGGAGCACCCGAGACTTTTGATTGGCCTTCTGGCTGCTGCTGTCCAGTGTAGACCCATTTCCCTGCTCCTTCCCCGGCTTCACCAGGAACCCTGGAAACAGTGCAGCAGACAAACTGCCACAGGAGGTCTCCGAAAAGAGGAAGAAGGTGGTGAGCCAGTTTGGGACTCCAGGACCAAGGGACAGCACAGCCGCAGGGAGTCTTGTGTCCCCCCCGACCACCTGGCCCAACAGAAGACAGAGACGCAGGCGCAGCATTTTTCAACCTCCAGCCTAGCAACAGCAGGCAGCCCAGGTGGGCTCACTCCTCCCCTGGATCCACCAGGAGTCTGCATCCCACACACACACAGCATCAGGCAAGCCCGACCCACCAGCAAGACTGATCAACCAAGAGACTATGGGAAATCAGTAGCAGAGGAAGTGTTCTCTTTCCCAGCTGAGCCTGAGGCCCCCTTGTGCGCTGAGAGATCCCAGGGCGGGCGGTAGGCAAGGTAGCATGAGAGGTTGCCAGAAAGCTTAGTTGAAAGCTCTCTGTCCTTCCCTGACCAGACATACCTGGGCAGGTGGGTGAGGGGCCCAGCTACAGCAGGGGGCCCAGCTACAGCAGGTGGCCCAGCCTGGGGAGCCTTTCTGTCCCCATGGGCCCAAGGCTCTCCCCTACCCAGAGACCTGGACATCCAGGAGGCAGCAGTAGAATGGTGATATCATCCCCTCCTCCACCGAGAAACCCTGGGAAGCCCGCCAGGAAAGCTCCTCCCACCCCCCAGGCAGCAGCAGGACCAGCAGGAGCCTCAGCAGCTCAGGATAAACCGAGCAGACCAAAGCAACACAAAAGCCTCCAAAGTTACACTGCAGCCACAACTGACATAGTAGACAGAAGACTAAACCTAAACAAGGTGACGTCTGCTAAAGTTAAAGATTATTTAGAACCCAGAGTCTCATAACATGATAGACAAAACATCCAAGACGCAGTGAAAAAGTCATCCACCATACCAAGAACCAAGAAAATCACAACTTGAATGAGAAAAGACGATTGACTAACGTCAACACTGAGATGAATCAGATGTCGGAATTATCTGACAAGGACTTTAAAGCAAACATCATAAAAATGCTTCAACAAATTATCTTGTAACCAGCTAAAAAAATGAAAATCTTAGCCCCAAAAGTAGAAATTATAAAAAAGACCAAATGGAAATTACAGAACTGAAAATGTAATAAATAAAAATCTTGCTGGATGAGCTCAACAGTAGCATGAAGACAGCATAAAACAGAATCAGGTAGCTTGAGATAGAACAATAGAATTCACTCAATCTGAACAACAGAGAAAAGAGACAAATTTTAAAAATGAACAGAATTTCAGAGACCTGTCAGACAGTAACAAAGATCCAACTTTTATATCATTGACATCTCAGAGGGAAAGGAGAAAAAGGGTGAGGCTGAAAAGGTATTTCAAAAAACAATGGCTGGAAACTTCCCAAATTTGGCAAAAGACACAAACCTACAAATCCAAGAAGCTAAACAAAGTCAAAATAGGATAAACCCAAAGAATTCCACCCCAAGAAACATCTTAGTTAAACTTTTGAAAACTAAAGACAAATTTTAAAATCTTGAAATCAGCAAGAAAGAAATGACACATTACCTATAGGGGAACACCAATTTGAACAACAGTGGATTTTCCATCTGAAACGATAGAGGGCACAAAGAAATAGCACAATACTTTTCTCAAGTGCTAAAGAAAAGGACTGCCAACCACAAGTTCTATATCCAGTGAAACCATCCTTCAGGAATGAAGGGGAAATAAAGACAGCCCTGGCTGAGAGAAAATCAGAAGCGGTTAATGTTAGTAGACCTACCATTAACTGTTGGTTAAAGGAAGTTCTTCAAACAGAAAAGAAGGAACTCTGGAACACAAACAAGAAATGGAAAGAGAAGAAATGTGCATACTTATAATAAATTGTCCTTTTCCTCATGAACTGTATAAATCATATTTGATGGTTGAAATTATAACAGCCTCTTATACCAAAGACAACGCTATTTCGTGTGGGAAAGATAAAGTGACCTGCAGGAAAGTGCGCTTTCTGCACCTCATCCACAGAGCTAAGATGCTGGTGCTGGCAGATTGGTGGTGTCAGTCACATGTGTATATTGTAACACCAGGCAAGCACTAAAAACAATGCAAAGAGATAAGCTACATAACACTGTATATAACTATAACACTATAAATAAATCAAGATTGCGTCCTAAAAGGCATTTAAGTAACCTACCCAAAGTCAAGAAAAGGGAAACAGGGGAGCTAGAACTAGAGGACACAAATAGAAAACAAATCATTAAATGGCAAACTTAAGTGCTAACATAGCAATATTACCTTCAGTGTAAATAGTCAATTCCAATCAAATGTAGGAAATTGAGAGAGCAGATTTTTTTTAAATGACCCATTACATGCCACTTAAAAAAAACTCTCCTCAAATTAAATGACACATGTAGATTGCAAGTAAAAACATGGGAAAAGACATAACATACAAACATTATTTTTTTAAGAAAAAAAAACGAGTGGTTATATTAATATCAGATAAAGTAGACTTCTGAGAAAAAGAATTCCTAGAGACAAAGAGGGATATTACGTAATGATAAAAGGATTAAACCACCAGGAGGACATAACAATCCTAAACGTACATGCACCAAAGAACAGAGCCTCAAAAATACATGAAGCAAAAACTGACAGAACTGAAAAGAGAAACAGATGATGCTCAAATTATAGTCAGGACTTCAACACCCTCCTTTCAGCAGCTTATAGAACCTCTAAATAGTACATCAGCAAGGATATAGAAGGACTGTGAACAACACAGTCAGCCAACAAGATCTAATTAACAAATGGACAACAGCCCACCCAAACATAGCCCAGTATACATAAGTCAACATGGGACATACACCAAGACAGGCCACGTCCTGGTCCACAAAACAAATCTCAACAAGTTTTAAAGAACTGAAATCACATAGAGTGAGTTCTTAGACCATAACGGGATCAAACTAGGAATCAATAACAAAAGCAAAACAAGAAAATCTTTAGACACATGGAAATTAAACAAAATACGTTTAAATAATCCATGAGTCAAAGAGGAAGCCTTTAAGGCAATTTAATAATACTTAGATGAAAATGAATGTGATGCACCTAAACCAGGGCTGGGAGGGAAATTTATATTTGTATTTATTATTTATAACTTACATTAGATATCAATAACCTAATCAATCTCAAATCAACAACCTAAGTTCCTACTTCAATAAATAAGCAAAATAAATGCAAAGCAAGCACAGGGAAGGAAATAATAAAGATAAGAGAGAAATCAATGAAACAGAAAATAGAAAAGTAATACAGAAAATCAATGAAACAAAAATTTAGTTCTTTTAAAAAAAAATCAATGAAATTGATAAACCTCTAGCAAGACTGACAAAAATAAAAAGAAGACCCAAATCACCAATATCACTACAGATTCTATAGTCATTAAAAAGGTAAAAAGGGGATACTATGAACAGGTTTACACTCATAAATTGGACAATTTAGAAGAAACGAATCAATTCATTGAAAACTATAAAGTACCAAAACTCAATCAAGATGAAATAGACATCTGAATAGGCCCATCATCAAAGAAATTGAATACATAATTTAAAAGCTTCCAAAAAAGAAATATCCAGGACAAGATGGTTTTACTGGAGCATTCTAGGAAACATTTAAAATAAGAATTGTCATCAATTTTATACATTCTCTTCCATAAAACAGAAGAGGAGAGACACCCTGATACCAAAACCAAAGAGAAAACCACAGCCCACTATGTCTCACGGACTTAGACGCCAAAATCCTCAACAAAATTTAAAAGAAATACAACAAGGTATAACAAGAATTATACACCATGATCAAGTGGGATTTATTCCAAGGATGCAAGACTGACTCAACGTGTGAAAATCTATCCATATAATCCACCATATCAACAGCTAAAGAAGAAAAATCATGTATCATATCAATTGGTGCAGAAAAAGCATTTAACAAAATCCAACACCAATTCATAATTAAAAAAAAAAAACTCTCAGAAAACTAGGAATAGAGAGGAGTTTTAAAGAATATCTACCAAAAAACAAAAAGACTATTTATACTTCATGGTAAAAAACTGATTTCCCCCATAAGAAGTTCTAGTCAGTACAATAAGACAACAAAAAGAAATAAAAGGCATACAGATCATAAAGGAAAAAATAAAACCATTTGTATTTGAAGATGACATGATTATCTACATAGAAAATCACAAGGAATCTTAAAAAAAACCCTCCTAGAACAAATAAGTGTGTTTGAACTAATAAGGTCACAGGATACAAGATTAACACACAAAAATCCGTCACATTTATGTATGCTAACACTGAAGTACAGAAAGGAAAATTGAAAACACAGGACCATTCACAATTGCTCCACAGAAAAGGAAATAGTTAGATATACACTTAACAAAACATGCATAGGATTTGTATGCTGAAAATTACAAAATGCCGATGAAAGAAATCAAAGACGACAAACAAGTGAAGAGCTATTTCGCTTATTAGACATCCCATGGATTGGAAGACTCAGAACAGTAAAGATGTCAGTTACCCCTTAAACTGACTGGTAGATTTCATGCAATTCCCATCAAAATCCCAGCAAGGCTTTTTGTAGACATAGACAAACCTACTGAAAAAGTTATATGGAAAGGTGCGGGGACTAAAGGAGTAAACAGTCCTGAGATAAGAAAAATGAAGTGGAAGCAATCTCTCTGATATTAGGGAGACAGTGATCAGCGTGGCATTGGTAGAGAAACAAATACACAGATCAACGGAACAGAAGCAAGAAGACAGGAATAGAACCACACAAATATGCCCAAGTGATTTTTGACAAAATTACAAAACCAATTCGATGGAACAATAGCTTTTTCAAAAAACAGACAAATGGACCTTGAGCTAAACCTCACGTTATACAAAAATTAACATCAAAATAGATCATAAACTGAAATGTAAAACATCACACTATAAAACTTTCAGGAGGGGCCAGCCCAGTGGTGCAGCGGTTAAGTGCGCACGTTCTGCTTCAGTGGCCCGGGGTTCGCTGGTTGGGATCCCGGGTGCGGACATGGCACCACTTGGCACGCCACACTGTGGTAGGCGTCCCACATATAAAGTAGAGGAAGATGGGCATGGATGTGAGCTCAGGGCCAGTCGTCCTCGGCAAAAGGAGGAGGATTGGCAGCAGATGTTAGCTCAGGGCTCATCTTCCTCAAAAAAAAAAAAACTTTCAGGAAAAAAAATCCATAAGAGAAAATCTTCAGGATCTAAGGCTAGGCGAGAGTTCTTAGACTTGACACCAAAAGCATCATCCATAAAAGGAAAACTTGATAGATTGGACCTTAATAAAATTTAAAACTTTGGTTCTGTGAATACTCAACATACAGAAGATGAAAAGACAAGCTACAGACCGGGAGAATATATTTGCAAAGCACATAAAAGGACTAGTATTGAGAATATATAAAGAACTAGTTAATCTCAACATTAAAAAAATAAAACCAGTCTGAAGATGAGCAAAAGACACGAAAGGCCTCTCACCGAACAGGATACACAGATGGGAGATGAGCACAGGAAAGATAGTCAACATCCTCAGCCACAGGGAAATGCAGATTAAAACCACAATGAAATTTCCCGACATGCCCATGAGAATGGTTAAAATGAAAAACAGTGACACCACCAAATCCTGGCAGAGGCTGCAGAAAAACCAGAGAAGTTGTGCGGGCAGGTGTGCCAAATGGTGCAGGCTCTCAGGAAAGCAGTTGGGCTATTTCTTTAAAAAATTAAAGGAGCAATTACCATATGACCAGGGACACTCTCCTGGAGAAACGCAAACTTGTGTTCACACAAAAGGATGCACACAAATGTTCACAGCGGTTTATCTGTCATAGCCCAGGCTGGAGGCAGCCCAGAGGCCCTTCAACGGGGAGCAGGGAAGCATGGGGGACACTCTGTCCCCGGGCACTGCTCAGCGCGAGGAGGCCCCTCAGCACACAGAACCCAGATGAACCTCCAGGAAGCATGCTGAGCAAGAGCCAGTCCCAAAGGGACTGAGTGATTCCAGTCATGCAGAATCTCTGAAATGACAATTCTTCAGAAGGGGAAGGCAGACAAGTGGTTGCTGGGGTCAGAGGGGCGTTCTAGACTGCCAACAGGAGGGAACTCTGGGGTATTGACACTGTTCAGTGTCTTGACTGTGGTGGTGGATACATGAACCTACACAGGTGGTAAAGTTGTACACACACACACACACACACACACACACAGAGTTATATAAATGAGCCAAAGATGGCCTGTGTGTTGGCCCCTGGGTTGTTTGTTTTTTCACGACAGGCTAAGACCCATTAGGTCAAAAGCCCACAGGCACCAAATTCCAATTTTCACACATCCGCTATTTAAAAACTAGCCCAAACAAGCAAAGTTTTAGCCATTTAGAGACTGCCCGCTTTCCTACCCTACGGAAACTCCCTCAACAGCTCCCAACTGGCAGACAAGGCCCAAAGCTGCTGCCGCCCGGCTGGCTGTACACCCAGACCCTTATGAGCACTGAGCGGCACCACCGGACACAGGAGCCCCTCCCGGCCCCTGCTCTCCCGGGAGGTCCCTTGTCCCCCTCTCCTTCTGAGTAGTGACCCCCCCCCCATCAGAGCCTCTGGACACCCTCTGCAGGGAGGGGCTCCCCCACACGCACCCCTGTCCCAGCGCCACTCTGGGAAGCTTGCTGTGTGTTACTACTCTTACAGTCACAGCCTCCCCTTGATTAGCCCCAAGCCCTCAACAGCCACACCCCCACGCACACACGCACACGCACATGCACACGACTGAATGCAAGCAAGCCTGGGGAGATGAGAATAAGACCAGTGCATGCACGGCTGTCAGGACGCACTTGGTGATTTCGCACCATCGTCTTGTAAAATGTTACCATTGAGGGGAACCAGGCGAAGGGTACAGGGATCCTTATCATTTCTTACAATTTCACGTGAATTCACAATTATTTCAATTAAAAATTTCACTTAAAAAAATGTCTGGCTAATAAAAAAAGACAAAATCGGCCCATTCACAACAACGTGGATGGACCTCGAGGGTATTATGTTAAGCGAAATAAGCCAGTCAGAGAAAGACGAACTCTATATGACTCCACTCATAGGTGGAAGTTAGTATATTGATAAGGAGATCTGATCGGTGGTTACCAGGGAAAAGGGGGGGTGGGGGGAGGGCACAAAGGGGGAAGTGGTGTACCCACAACATGACTAACAAAAATGTACAACTGAAATCTCACAAGGTTGTAATCTATCATAACATTAATAAAAAAAAAAAATGTCTGGCTACTTGCAGACTCCGCCCCCCCCCCCCCCCCCCCCCCCCCCACCCCGAGATAAGTAACAGGAGGAACAGGCCCTTCCTCAGCTGGTGAGGCCAACACACACCCTCAGCTGAGCAGCCCTACAGGCACACACGTGCAAACACACGTTTACACACAGGCACACACACATGGGCACACACACCTTGACGGGCCCTGCACGGGGCCCTCCGCCCTCTCTCGCTAGGGAGAATGGAGCTCAGAGTCCCACGGATCTGCGTTTGACCCCAGGCTCCATTCCCAGCTCTCACTTCTTGAGCAAGCCATGAGCACGCCGACCCCAACAGTCTCATCTGTAATGTGGTGCTACGGTTCCACCCCACAGGGCTCTTCCTGCGAGAACGGAGACAGCATCCACGAAAGGGGTATCATCATCTCCGTTTCAGAGATGAACAACCTAGGGCCAATGAGTATTGTTATTAATAAACTACCACACCACACTCACGCAAGAGGTAGGCCCACAAGTGGAGGGACAGGGGACGGGGCAGACAGGGACGGCCAGGGCAGGAGGGGTCAGTGTCCCTGCCCTGGCGCTTCTGTCCTTTGCATTCCCTCCCTCCATGTGTCTGAGCCATGAGTCACCTGCTTGTGGAATTTGTGGGGATCAGGAGTGTGCACACGCTCAGCCCATATTGAGTTCAAACTTGAACTTTGTTAAACAAATGTTTTCATTCTTCACAACCCCAGCCTCACAGTCTACCGTGGGCAAAGATGCCAGAGCTGTCGGGGAAGGGAAGGTGGGCAAGAGCCGCAGAGCGTCTGGGTGCATCGGCGAGCCTGGGACAGAGCAGGGGTGGTGGGGCCAGGGTGGCTCACCGACGGTTCCACCTCTGCCCTGCCTGGGCCCACCTGTCACCCACACGCAGCATGCTGTGCCAGCTGGAGCACCTTCATCAGGCTCACGGGGGAAAGCTCCAGCCCACCACCCCACGAATGGCTGGACTCTGTGTGCCCAGGGCCTGGTCACTGCGGAGAGTGGGGACAGGAGGCACCAGGAGAAATTCCAGGAGGGCAGCTTCTGCGACTCCCCAAGCCTGGGACACAGCAACCGCGCGTGGGAGGGGAGAGCTGACGGGCAGCTCCAGGTCAGGCGGGGCAAGTCATCTTTCCACAGTTGAGTCCAGTCCCTCCTCCTGGACAACGGCCACAGCCAGGCTCTGAGCTCAGCACGGGAAGACGGGGGCGCAGAGGCCCCAGGGTGAGGTGGGAGCCGACCCCAGAGGGTCCCAATGCCAGGACTGGGCCGCAATAATGGAAGCCTAAGCTCCCCTGTAATACTGTCCTCAAGCTCTGGTGGAGGGGCTGTGTTAAAAACTCCTAGGTCTGCAAGACGCCCCAACCCCTCCGACCCGCCGACTGTCCTCCTGCCCATAGAGAAAGAAGGCTGCCCAGGAAGGCCCAGCCCCACACAGACAGCAGACAGCTCCCAGACAGTCAGAGCCACCCTCATCTATATGCTAATTAGCCTATGCAAGAATTACAGGGCCAATTAAGCATCGCTGCCCTCCCTCCGTTTTATCTGCCCCAGACACGGCTGGAGGGGAGGGAATCACAGCCTCTGATCAAATTAGCCGTCCATGTCCATGGCCTGGGGCCCCCTCTCCTCTCCAAAACATCGCAGATAACTCACTGTGAACTGGCAGCAGCCCGAACTGCCACGGAGAGCACGCACCCGCAAGTACGTGCTGAGCAAATGAGCCGCGAGGGCTTGGAGGTCAGCACCAGCCCACAGGAGGGCCCATCGAGGGTCCTTGACAGACACAGTCACCAAGTCACCAAGCGCTCCGCCCTGCAGGGCCAAGGCTACCTCACAGGCCTCGACAAGCACCCCAAGCACTACTGTCAACCAGTCAGAGCTGGCGTCCGGGATAAAGTCCACTGGTCAATCCCCACGGAGCCATTTACAAACCGAGCCCTGGGGAGAGGCTGCTGCTCAGTGGCAGTGTCGGGAGTAGAACACGGCTCTCGCGACACTCTCCACCCAAAGACGGAGGTCCTGCGTGAGCCTCACGTCCCTGGACAGAGCGTGGCTGTGAAGAGCTGAGATCAAGCCCCTGCCCACACGGAGCCTGGCTCAGGGCACACGGTAGGCAGAATTCTCGGTGGCCCCCGAGATCTCCACCCCGCTGGGTACAGGCCCTGTGAAGAAGAGGGCGTTACTTCTGTGATTAGGTTACATTACATGGCACAGCTGGCTTCAAGACTGGGCGTTATCCAGGCCGGCCTGACCTAGTCACATGAGCCCTTTAAAAGCAGAGACTTTTCTCCAGCTGATGGCGGAAGAGGAAGTCAGGGATTCCAAGCATGAGAAGGACATGAGGCATTTTTGCTGGCTTGAAGATGGAGGGGGCCATCTGGCAAAAAGAGCAGGTGGCCTTCAGGAGCTGAGAGCAGTCCCCCGCTGACACTAGCAAGGAAGAGGGGACCTCAGCCCAACCACCACAAGCAGCTGAGCTCCACCAACAAAACAACTGAGTGAGCAAAAGCCCTAAACAGACACTTCTCAAAAGAAGACAGTGAGGGGCCGGCCCAGTGGCATAGTGATTAAGTTTGCATACTCTGCTTCTGTGGCTCAGGGTTCGTGGATTTGGATCCTGGACATGGACCTACACACCGCTTATCAAGCCAGGCTGTGGCAGCATCCCACATACAATGTAAAGGAAGATTGGCAGAGATGTTAGCTCAGGGCCAATCTTCTTCATCAAAAAAAAAAAAAAAAAGACATTCAAATGGCCAACGGGTACATGAAAAAGTGCTCAACATCACTAATCATCAGGGAAATGCAAATCAAAACCACAATGAGCTATCACCTCACACTTGTCAGAATGGCTATTATCAAAAAGACGAAAGATAAGTGTTGGTGAGGATGTGGAGAAAAGGGAACCCTTGTGCACTTTTGGTGGGAATGTAAACTGGTGCAGCCACTATGGAAAACAGTATAGAGAGTCCTCAGAAAAACTAAAAATAGAACTATTAGATGGTCCAGCCATTCCACCTCTGGGTGTATATCTAAAGAAGTTGAAATCAGGATTTCGAAGAGATATTTGCACTCCCATGTTCGTTGCAGCATTATTTCCAACAGCCAAGACATGGAAACAACCTAATGTCCTTGACAGATAAATGAAAAAAGAAAATGGGGTACCAACATGCAATGGAGTATTATTCACCCTTAAAAATAAGGAACTCCTGCCCTTTCCGACAACGTGGATGAACCCGGAGGCCGTTATGCTAAGCAAAATAGGTCAGACAGAAAGAGAAATCCGGCGTGGCCTCACTGTGTGTGGAATCTACAGCAGTCAAACTCACAGAAAAGGAGAGGAGGGTGGTGGTCGCCAGAGGCTCGGGGAGGGAGAAATGGGGAGATGGCAGCCAAGGGTGCAGAGTCTTAGTGACGCGGGACGAGGAGGCTCTGGGGAGCTGAGGCACAGCATGGCGCCTACAGTTCACAAGGCTGCACGGCATGCTTGGCATTTGCCGAGAAGGCAGACCTTGTGTTCTCACCACAGACATACAAAACGGTAACTCTGTGAGGTGATGGATGCGGTAACGACTGTGGTGACCATTTCACAATGTATACATACACCACATCTTCACGTTGTACCTCTTAAATACATACTGCACAATTTTTATATGACCAAAAAAAAAAAAAAGAATGAGCGAAAAAGCAGGTTTCGGCCCAGAACCTCTAGAAGAAACGCCCGGCCAACGCTTTTACTTGCCCCTTGCGATACCCAGAGCAGAGCGCTCTGCCCGCGGGCCGCAGGGCTGACTGACAGAAGTGCGAGCTAATGGAGCTGCCAGGTGTGTGGCCGTTTGTTACCCAGCCTGGAAGACTGACACTGGGAAGAGGGTGACAAAGGCTCAAGGCCCTGCTCCGAGGAGCACTGCGCGGAGCCGTCCTTGGTCTGATGGGGCGGAGGCCTGCCTTGGACGGCAGCGCTCTGGAACAGGCTGGGGGAGCGCGCAGAGCCCACGCACACGCCCTCCTCGCAACTAACGCGAATCCCACCCGGAAGAAGCCTGCATTCTGCCCCAGGAGCAGGTGCACTAGAGCCGCGCCACCCACTGCGCTCAGTGCTGCTGTGGGTTTTCCCGAAGAGGCAGCAGAGCCCCGAGCCTCTGTCCCTGCCTCTCCGCACGGAGGGGCGAAGGAGGGAGGGGGCCTGCCTTCTGCAGGAGCTGCTCTGCCTCCCTCACCCCTTCTCCCTTACGAAGCCTCCACCGACCCGCTGCGGAGGATCCCGGGCAGCCTCACGCCTCTTTCCCCGCCAGAGATGCCCGCCGGGCCCCAGGGCAGCCCTCCTCCACTGCCAGTGCGCAACTTGCCGGCACCCACACCCAAGACTTGTCCCCGCGGCGGGCCGAGAACCCACGTGGCCGGACCGGCCCGCCGCCAGCCCGGGGGCCGGGCACTGCATGGCCGATGAGCATCCTGGACACTGTGAAGACCTGGAGCCAGCAAACCCCACCTGTAAAATAATTCAACAGCGACCTCTGAGCGGGGGAAGAGCGTCCCAGGGAGCCCAGCAGCAGCCACGTTCCTCCCCACTGGCCAGGGTTTCCCTCCAGAGTGCCCCCAGACTGGGAGGGAAACGTGGGAGACTGGTCACGCCTGTTGTCCGCGCTCCGTCACAGCCCTCCACTACAACGACATCAATGGATGTTTTTAAAATATATAAATCCGGGGCTGGCCCCGTGGCCGAGTGGTTAAGTTCGCGTGCTCCGCTGCAGGCGGCCCAGTGTTTCGTTGGTTCCAATCCTGGGCGCGGACATGGCACTGCTCATCAGACCACGCTGAGGCAGCGTCCCACATCCCACAACTAGAAGGACCCACAACGAAGAATATACAACTATGTACGGGGGGCTTTGGGGAGAAAAAGGAAAAAATAAAATCTTTAAAAAAAATATATATATATATATATATATAAATCCATCCTATACAACTATATAAGGGAGGGGCACCTTTAGTAATTATGCCAGGACAACCGACACAACTCAGGCTGGCCGATCCTGGGACTGTGACAGTCGATGGGCTCAGGGGTCTCCAACACCTCTTAAAGCCAAGGACTCCTCTCCCCTCCAAAGTTAGGACATCAGAGGCTTGTTTCTGAAGAAATTAAGACAGAAGACTCCAGACTGGGGACCCCAGCGCAGTGGAGGGTGAGTGTGAGATGCAGAAGAGAAACCGAGGATGGTGGAGTCTACACTCAAAATAGTGGCACCACCACCTCCCAGTCCTCTGCTAGCTCACCCACCCCCCCCCCCGAAGGGACATAGGAGGATTACTGTGCAGAAAAGAGACTCCAAGACCTGATGTTTGGGGCTCCGCCAGGGTAAGTTCTCCTCCCACCTTCGTTCTGTAGCCGAGCCTCTGGGAGCAGCGCTCTCACGTGGTCACGCGGCGGGGCCGCCACTCACACTCGCAGCTGCCTGCTTCAACATGCGCCGGCAGCCAGCAGTCACCCACGTTTGAGGCAGTCCTCTAACAGGAAGATGAAAGCAAAACAGACAAAAAGGAGGAAAAATTTAAATCAGAAAGATATTGCAGGCACAGAACAAGAATGGAGAAAAGAAACAGATGCCCAAAGAACTCTTGGAAATTAAAATTATAATGGCTGAAATAAGTGGAACAAGAATCAGATTGAAAAAAATGGAAAACAAAAAAGATAAGAAACTGGACGGTTCAGTTCAGAAGCTCTGCAACCTGCCTAATATGTGATCCAGAAACAGAGACTAAAAAAGATAGGAGAGCCGAGTCATCAGTGACATGACACTAAAAATCTCCCAGACTTTGTCCATTAAGGCTGCTATAACAAAAATTCCACAAATGGGTGGCTTGTAAACAACAAACTTTTATTTCTTACAGTTCTGGAGGCTGAGAAGTCCAAGATCACGGTGCCAGCAGGTGCTGTGTCTGGTGAGAGCCCCCTGGTTCACTGACAGCTGTCGTCTCCATGTGTCCTCCCGTGGTGGAGGGGGTGCGGGCGCTCTCTAGAGTCTCTATTGTAGGGGCCCTAATCCCATTCATGAGGGCTCCACGCCTCTGACCTACGCAGCTCACAAAGGCCCCACCTCCTACTACCATCTCATTGGGGGTTAAGATTCAACACAGGAATTTGGGGAGACACAAATTTCAGTCCTTAGCCCAGGATGTAAGGTTCAGATTGAAAGGGCCCCCCGAGTGCCCAGCGCAAGGAAAGAAAAGCAACCTGCACCAGCGTACACCATCGCAACAGCTTAGCACGCCAGGGAGAGAGCGTGGATCCTCAGAGCTTCCGCAGGGAGAAAGAAAGCTGGAGGAATTAGAATGGCATTAGACGTTTCAACAACGAAACCAGAAATTAGAAGATAATGGAGTGATGCCTTCAAAATGCTCAGGGAAAAAAATCTGTTTAATCTACAATTGTATATCCAGCTGTACAATATCTGTATTCCTCACTCAACCTCCAGTTTACCCTCCTTCTATCTGTGAGGATGGGGCAGGTAAAAACCCTATTTCCCGGACTTGCTCACAGCTGGGGTCCTGGACAAAAAATTAGGTTCTACGTTAGGTGGAAGCAGTTTTCCCGCAGCTTCTGGCAGCCAGTCCTGGTTGAGAAGGGGTCGTTCCCCTTTAACGGGTTCCCAGATTCCTCCTTGCTGCTTCCTTGTGTGACACAAGCAGTGGCCGTGGTCAGGGTGGCTTCTTCCTATATGACTCTGAGCCTGGATGGAAGAGTTGAGGGTCTGTCCTCCAGCTCCAGGGTCCAGAGGCTGCTGCCGTGGTAGGAGAGACACAGGACCCAGGCCGCGTAGGCGGAACAGCTCCCTGGTGGCAGTTCTGTATTGCTCTGAAAGTCATTCCAAGAGGCCTCGCCTACAAAGGGCTTCTTTAGCCCTTCCACCCACTGTGTGACCACCTCTAACGATTTGTATTTCCTTCGTTGAACGTTGGACCCTGCTGATACAGCTGCAAACTGCCAACCAAGCATGAAGTCACGGTGAAGACTAGAGCATGGCTGGTGATGTTCAGTCTGATCCCCCAGACCACCTCTTCCAGTCCTATGCCACCAGCTGCTATGTGCTTGGCTCCCAGCAGCTCACACCACAATGGCCTCCAGACGACTACCCTCGGGCCCAGATAGAACACCTGGAACTGAGCTTCCCCCACACCCCACCCCTGCCTACAGGTGACCTACAGCCTCTTACTGGACAAACTCTGTGCTGTAATTTCCACTCCAGGGTTCCCTGATCAGGCTAGGACTGCACTCCACCTGAAATCGCACCTGACGTGGCTTCTCCTTCCCTGTCCTGCTCTCCCCACTCCCTTCCCAGTTTCTCTGGGATTGCTTTCTTAATGCATCACCTTCATATAAACCCATGTCTCAGAGTCCATTTGGGGGAAATATTTTCAGACATGCAGGGATTCTAAAAATATACTTCTAAAGGCGTAGGAAGCTATTAGAGGATATGCTTCAGCAAAACGATGGTGTAAAGCAGGAAAGGAAGTCGTGAGACCCAGGAATCCATGCTGCAAAGGGAAGTCCCAGGATGACAGGCTGCACAGGGGTCTGGAGAGCAGCTAAGAGCCAGAAACTCACATGGGAGGGTCCAGGAAACCAGGAAATTGGTGGAGTGTCAATTTGACTATTTGGAAAATAATATTGATTCACATATAACTGATCTGGTAAAGCGTTTACAAAAAATAAATATAGACACATAGAAAACCTAATAAAGGGGAAATATGCACATATTAAGTCCAGGGAGTCTCATCATCATCTCCTTCATCTAGCAGTAGGCAAAATGTCTGTCGTAGTAACATAAACACTGAGTATTGATTAACCAAAAGTTGTGATCAGAGAATAAGGAAGGACGGGGAAAGGGCCAAGGCAGGGCAGTCCGGGGAGGCCACACCTCCATCTTCTGTTGCAGTCAATAGACGATGTTTAAAATTGATTAATCAGGAGATAGCAGCATCAACATGTTATTTAGAAATCTGGAAATAAATACCAGCTGTGAGCATTGCAAACAGCAATCTATTTGACATGAATTTGTTTTTTTAAACCCTATTACCTCCCAAAAGATGAAGCACAGCTTCTGATGGAAGACACATGCCCACAGTCCGGGAGGACTCAGCAGCCACACAACAGTGGATATTCTCCATATTTGGCAATTTCAAATCCATCCCCAAATTCCTACCCACCACCAGCCATTGCTGCCCCAGATTCCACATTACAGATTGATTTATCTGAGCTGAGTACTGCTCTCCCTTTTAGGGTGGACGTTCCCTGCTGGGGCTGCACAGCACATGCAGTATTGGAAAAGCATAGGCTGGCTTCCGATTCCAGCCGCATGCTCTTCTGCTTAAAGCCTCAGAGCCTCAGCCTCTGCGGGGGGTGGACTGCAAAGATGGCCACCGTCCTTCCCAGTTCCGCCCACCATTCAGGGCTGGATAGTGGTTCGCTTCCACCAGCTGGAGGTGGCAGGGTGACGTTGTGCCCATACTGAGTCTAGACCTAAAAGAGGCCTTTCAGCCTCCATTCTTGCTGCTCTCAGAACCCTCCCCCGACGTGGGAACACATCCAGGCTGGCCTGCTGGAGGGTGAGAGATACAGCTACCTCCATCCCCCAGCCCACAGCCAGCGGACTTCCAGATTTGGGGATGAGGTGACTCAGGACCAACAGGCCCCCAGTCAACCCACCAGCTGACCACAGACACTTGAGCAAGCCCCACCAAGTTAGTCCAGCCCAGCCCAGCAGAACCACCCAGCAGAATGGTGGACTCAACAGACAGTGGTTGCTTTTTTAAGCCACTGAGTTTTGAGCAGCTCTACTCTGTAGCAAGGAAAACTGATGGAGCCTCTATGTGAAATGATGATACCAATCCTTATGTCAGAGTTGTTAAGATGCAACGGTAAGAATATGAGGTCACCAGAGGTGCTCAACAAAGTTCCTTAACTTCCACCCACATCTCCAACACCTAAATGCAAAAGAGGCTTTAGTGATTGCTTTTTCTCCTGAGAAGGCCAGAGGGAGGACAGGACTCCCAAAGAAGAGAGAGGAAGCCTCCCCTGCAGCCTTCACCACCCCGAGCCCTGCGTTCTGAGCCGCATGGCCACCTGATGCAGCAACAAGCAACTCGGCTTCGCAAGCAGCTCTGAAAAGGCAAAGATTTAACCACTGTGACTGGCTTGTTGATTTCGCAATCACATTTTAAGACGCAGAATCGTCCACCATCTACACTGGCCGTTACAGCGTCCTTCCAGGCCAGTTTTATCTCCACCAACTGTGGACCAGACCCTGAACCAGGAGGCACAGGAAACAACTCTCCCTCATGGTACTGGAATTGTAGCAAGCACGGCTCGTGGCAGGCCCACGGCCATTCTCCAGATGTCAGTGGCAAATTAAATGATGAAACGGAACCCAAGAGCTCTCTGCACTGACTGTGCAAGGCACGCCTCACCCATCCACTGCGCTAAGGCTTGTCTACTTCACTCTGACTTACCCAGGAACCTCACTTCTGCCTGGGATTCCTCAAGAAGAGCACTGGGTTTGGAGTCTGAACACCTGGGCCCAGCCAGCTGTTCTACATCTGATGAAGAGCGTGCCCACAAGACATGCACCCTGGAATACACAGAACTGCCCACAGTCATCTGTTGTTTGCTTGCTTTACGATGCTCTGCAGAATGCCATGGCAGGCTGCAGCCTCTGGACACTCCATTAACAGAGGTCAACCCTTCATGGGTCTCATCTGGCTGCGTGTCTCCCTCAATGCCTGATAACCCCTTGGCTAACCGTGTCTAGTCCCGAGTTAAAAAGCCCTCCAGACAGATGCCTGGGCACCCACAGTCATGATTCTGGTGCCCAGAGTGGGCAAAGCCTAGGGCACGCCCCTCTCGTGCGTGGAGACCGTGTCTCCCAGGCACGGAGGTCTGTGCGTGAGGAAGCCCTGCAGTCACAGGGAGAGCACCCACGGGGAGCCACAGCTTGTCTGAGTCCAGGGGCAGCACTGGGACAGAGATGGAGATGAGTCTGACGTGCAGAATCCTAGGACGCGGTCCCATCGGCACTGTGGGAGACGGAGACATGGTCCCTCTGCTCAGTGTGGAGAAGTTCACATCCTGTACACACGGCACGTCGCCTCCTGTCACCATCACCACCCACATCCCATTACCAGCAATAGGGCCATTGTTGAGAGGGCTGACCCGGAGCTCCTCATCCTGAAGGCCTGTCTGTGCCTCTCACCTGCTCCCTTTACTTCACGATACACAACGTCTGGCCCTGAGCACAGAAAATTCCCCAAGCCAATCTGCCGCCTCACACACCTTGGCACCACTCTTGCTTAGATCCTGCCAAGGGCCCCCAGTACCTAGCATCAGTAGGTAAGAAAAAATACCGGAATTACATGAATCTTGCATAACAAAGAGGACAGAGGTGAAGGGCCCCAGCGCTGCGGTTACAAAGGATCCTCAGCAACAGAGAGTGCGGACCGCCCGTACAGCACCCTCTCTCTAGACTGGAAAACGCACACTGGAGAAGGCCCGCAGTGCTGCCCAGGGCCGCGGACTCACTCCTGCCCCACCTCGGCCCTGCTCGAGGCCAGGCACCAGCCAGTCCCCACACCCGCGCTTACTCGCTCACTCAGGGAAGGCCACAGCGAGTGCTTCACTCCTGTCCCCACGTAGGGTCACTCATGCCCTCTCTCAGCTGCTCCACCAAGCTCAGCCTTGTCACTTGGGCAAGAAGGGTCACTTGCTGTTTGGAGGAAAAGCCAAAGTGGACACCTCTTTGCAAAGGGCCTTGACGCTTCCTGGGAAATACCGTTAAACCCCCAGCCCCCAGCGGTAGTTCATGACGTTACTGTTTAAAAACTTTATTCCTTTTATTGAGTATACCGTATTAACACACGAAATCTGTCCCGTTTTATAAAATATGTACATTCCCTAAAATAAAGCAGGTCGGATTCTGCAGGGCCAAAGCTGGATTTCCGTAAGCTGGGCTTCTCTTGCTCTCCTCGGTGTGGGCTCGGCATGGCAGGAGCAGCAGCAGAGCCAGGCATCCACGCTGTCCCCTGGAGAGCATGAGAAGGTGGACAGCCCCCCAGGATGCCAGATGCCGTGTGTCCCGCCATGACAAACCTAGACACCGCCAGGTCGCCCCCAGACCATGCCAGACCGCCTCCTCTGGTCTGCACAGCCAGGCCCTCCTGGCGCTGGGGCAGCCTGTGGTCACCGCCTCCCATACTCTCCCCACCCCCAGGCGTGCTGCCCTGTACCCCATTCTACCTCTGCCCCCCAACACTGCCGCCACCAGAGGGACATCCTGCTTAAACGATAGAAGGAGCCCAGGCCTGGCATTCAAAGCCAACCTCATCTGGCCCCAGCTTCACCTCAGGCTACTCCTCTCCCTCCGGGGACCTTCACTCCAAATGTGGGCACCTCATCAGGACACAGCACCCAACGGGCCCCACTTTGCCACCTTGAGAAATCTCATCATGCTTCACAGCTCACCCTGATGGCCTCAGGTGCCCCCTCCACACATCATCTGTCCCCCATGGTCTGTGGGGCTTGGGGCAGCTCGGGATCTCCCTTAGGAACCCACGCGCCCACACTGCGCCTGGCACATTGTAACCCTTGACAAACATCTGGTAAGTGGATGGCTGGATTAATGAACAAACATGGAATAGACTTGTGTGCGTAACAAGTTTCCTGGGGTAAAACAAACCCAATTATGGCAATAAGTGGCATTCTTTCAGGACATGTGAAATAATTAGTGCTTAGTACCCAGAGAACTCTGAGTGTGAGGCTGGCTATAATCAGGCGTCAAAATACAGAAACCTCAGGAAAACACATAACTGGTGTGCGTGGTCAGAAAGGAGCGCCCCCCGGGGTTTCTCCTGGGAGAGGGGCACTGGACTGCGAGACCCCAAGGCTGCGTTGCGCAGAAAGACTCCTGACGAGGGAGCTAGAAAATGCGACATCTTGGGTTCCAAGGCTGCACAGCAGGCCTGCCCAGCCCCCACGGTGACAGAGGGTACCTTTGTGGGGTGCCGACCCTGCTGAGCACTATATTCACAAAACCCTCATGAAGTAATGGTCTCATACCTCCATTCCACTGACATGGCACTGAGGCTAGCAGTTATGTAATGTGCTCAGGGATTCAAACTCAGGGCTGTTTAAACCTAAGACGTGTACACTACACCTTCTCAGGCAAGGAGTCTTGGGCTCAGCTTTCTCAACCCACAAGTCCATGGCACTCCCTCATTGTTGGGCAACACGGCCTCCTCCCGGGCATCTTCTCAGACCCTCTTGGCCTCTCAGTCTCCTGATCTTCACCCTCCTGCTTCCTCTGCCACTGGTGCACCCAGCCACTCTGTGATTCCACTGCTTGAGGTCAACTGCGCACACTCTTGGAGTCCATGGCTCAGACTCAGAGATGAGAGGCTGCCAAATACCAGGCAATGAGACCGCACATGGGGTGACCTCCACCCAGGCTCCCATCCATCCTCCCTAACAAAGCATTAGTACTTAATCCTTGCCTCAGGCTCTGTTTTCCAGGGAACCCAGGCTGAGTCACTGCTCTGGGTCTTGCCTTTGCTTTTCCCCTTTATCCACAGCCCCTCTCCACCCTCCTTCCCATTGGAGACACTTACGCACATGGGTGGATGGGCTTCCCGCAATGCGGAGGCTTCCTTGAATCTATCTTTTGAGTACTTGCATTTTAATTTACATAAGTGGAGTTGTACTACAAATTTCATTCCTGTTCCTGACTTTTGCACCCACCCCCGGTTCTCAGTCCACTCAAGGTGTCTTCTAGGCCCAGCATCCCTGCTGCACAGTCATGGCGCTGCTGCAGGTCACTCTCCACTCCCCTGGGATGAAGCTGCTTAGGGGCCTGTGAGAGTGTCTCTTGGAACAGACCCAGGAGCAGGACCACTGGTCTATGGCACACCTGGTCCAAGACTGTTCTCGTGCCAACGGAACACAAGGGGCCTGCTCCCCATCTTGCCCAGCACTTGCTATGCCCACGTTCCAATTCTCCCAGTCCCATGGGTGGGAAGCAGTGCCTCCCTGTCTCTCACTCTCGGCCGAGTCAGCAGCGTCACCTGCCTGTCAGCCATCGGAGAAGCATCATTGCTTCCTCGGGGTTTTGCCTTTGAGCTCACATTGCCCCAGCAGTATTGGCCACCCTGCTGGTCACCCTCAGAGTGAGTTCAAGACATTTAGGAAGGAGAAGGAGGGGCGCATGTCAGGGCAGAGAGCCCACTGGGCCTAACTCTTCTCCATGTGCCCCCCAAGTAGCCCCAAATCCCCCAGGGTCGGCTCAGGTTTTGAGAGGCGCAGAAAATTCAGAAAAAAATCCTGACTAGCTCTGACTCGATACATTTCAAGTTTATTTCTTCTGCATTCCTACAATATTGCAATTTATAGGAATTATGTATGTGGTCATTCAGATGACCAAAATATATTTCTCATTTATATGTGGTCTTCATCCACAGCTCCCAAAACCCTTGGAATTTCTTGTTTATGTTAATGAAGGTGACTTTTGGGCCCCACCCAAGGGGGGTGCAGGCTGTCAGGAGAACCAGCCATGTGGTCAGCCCCACCTAGGGAGGGGAGGGGGCTTGAGGTTGAACCAATTGCCAATGGCCAACGACGTAGTCAATCCTGACTACATAATGAAGCCTCCATAAAACCCCAAAAAGACAGCCCATGAGTCCGTTTTCAGAGAACTTCCCAGGTGGTAACCTCAGGGAGGTGCTGGGAGAGTGGTGCGCCTGGAGAGGGCATGGATGCCCGGCACCACCGCCCCATACCTCGCCCTACGCACCTCTTCCAGCTGGACACTCGTCTGTATCCTTCCTCACATCCTTCAATAACCTGGTAAACGTAAGTCAGTGTTTCCCTGAGCTCTGTGAGATGCCCTAGGAAATTAATCAAACACGAGGAGGGGTCCTGGGAACCTCTGGTCTGTGGCCCGCCAGTCGGAAGCACAGGTGACAGCCTGGACTTGCAATTGGCGTCCTGAGTTGAGGAGCTGTGGGAACCTCCAGTCTGTAGCCCGTCGGTCAGAAGCATGGATATCAACCCGGGCTTGTGGCCGCTGTCTGAAGTGTGGACGTGCAGTCTTGTGGGAGCCCTCGGCCTGTGGAATCTGACGCTGGCTCTGGGTAGATCGTGTCAGAATGGAGTTGAACTCTCAGACACCCGCTGGCATCTGAGATTTGCTTGTTGAAGATGTGGGGGAACCCCGCCTACGCACACACATTGGAACTGGGTCCAGGAGCCCCTTTTTGCAATTCCCACTTTGTCCTCTGTTTCCAAAATACCAGAGCAGGTGCCTCTGTGTGAAGGCCTGAAGATCAGGACGCTACAGCCACAGATGACCCCACATTCACATGTCCCCAAACACTGCTGGCCCTCAGAGCATCTCGCTGCAAGAGCCCAGAGGGGCCGGGCCACTCTGAGTCAGCCCAGCACCCTGGATCAGACACCCTCTCCCTCACAGGCCAGAATCCAGCGAGGAGCTCACGGGGAACAAGGGACAGGCAGTGGCTCCTCACTGCCCGAGATAATGGTTCCCAGTCTGTTCCACGAAACCCGCGTCTATGTTACGTTAATACGAATTACAGAATACAAGAGGCTCGGCGGCCTTGTATCTGAGGACATTTTCATTAGGTATGAAGAGCATCAGGACCTCCCAGAGCCTCTGATGGTCCCCAGGTGCCATCGCCCTCCTGGGTTTGCAGTGCAGTGGGCAGCACTCAGCAGAGCGCCTGAACCACAAGCCCCTGCTCGCTGCCACCCGAGCGCATCGTTGGGAGGCAGCGTTTCAGACACCAACCAGGGAAGGCCGCTGCTCACAGGCTCCTCAGCGGTCACCAGGGAGCCTTCTCTGTCTCCCAGGCGTCCACCCAGTGAGCTCCTGATAACACTCCCCAAATGCTGTGTGCTCTCTCAGCTCCCTCTCTTGGCCTCAGGAGCTCCCACACACCCTACTCGCCCTCACTCACCCAAAGCCCTCTCTTCCAGAATGTTCTCTGGCCTCCCTGGGAAAAATCAGGCCCTCCTTCCTGTGCCTTTGCAGCCCTGCAAACAGACAGGCTTTTCTCCTGTGGGGTAAGCTCCCACGACGTGCGTTAGACACAGCACGGTCGGGAAAGTAAGAGACACGGTGTGCATTCCACACGGGGGGCGTCCCACACTTGGGGGCAACACAGCAGTACTGGAACCAGGTCCTTCCTCTGTGCACCTGGGAGCCTGGGTCACTGCCAAATCTTTGCTTTGTGGTTGCTCTTGTAAACTGTGATGCAATTTATTTTGATTTTCCAGAAACTTTGCAATTTTAGCTTACAATATCAAAATACACTTAGAGCTATTAAGACAGCAGAGCTAGCAACAGTCATACAGGAAAAAAATAAACTTTATTCCTGCAAGCAAATTCTGTAGCTCCAGAGGAGGGCCTTTCCAGGGTCCTGCAGCCCCTGCTGTGGAGGGGTCAGTCCAGAGGGCACCGCCACCCTGTCTTATTCACTGAGTGCTTGTGAGCACGCACGCACGCGCTGCACACAGCATGCGATGGAGGAACTGTGTAAGACCCAGCCAGAGGTCCAGGCTCTCTTGCATCCACCCGCAGGGGAGGCCAGCTCAGGTGCCGCCTGAGCCCCAGGATATGCTACCACCCAAGGCATGGGGGTCGAATGCCCGCTGCAAGACATGCCAATAGTCAGGTGGCAAGGTGGTGGGAGAGAAGGGACTTTACTACAGTTGGCTAGCAAGGGAGAAGATGGCCGACTGATGTCTGAAAGAACCATCTCACAGAACAGAGACTACAGGCAGTTATATAGGGGGCTGGCCTCTGGGTGGGGCAGACATCTGGTCCCAGTTCCTGGTAGTCTTTTGTTTACTGGATGTACGTCAGAGACTGGAGCAGCGCTATCCCTGATCTTTCACTTGTCATTGATGACGGCTATCGGCATAGGCTCTCTGCCCAGGGGTCATCACATTCCTAAGGAACTCAAAAGAACAAAGTCATCAACTTATAGCAGCTGCGAGGGACCATGAAATCTACAGAGCATGACTGGGCTAGTTAATCAGATATCATTCAAAGTTACAACACGGTTTCTTTTCTACAATATGGCTCCCCTTATGTCAACCTTGTGCTGAGCCGGTATCAGACACACAACTCTCACCCAAAGCCACAACTCCTCCAGGCATTCCTGGGCCCGGCATGCAGGGTCCCCAGTCCCACTCAGAGCACAGAGGCCTCTCCACAGTTGCCCTGGAGATGGGATGGTGAGTTTGGGGACGCAGCCCCAGGGGTCGCTCCCGCTAGGAGCTTGGCCAGATTGGGGAAACTCATCTCCCACCACTTCCCACAGTTCTCAAGGACTGGGGGCCAAAGGTTGCTCCCTCCCCACGGGGCCTCAGCATCACAGTGAGGACAGCTGCCATTCCCACAGCTCCGGAGCAAGCTCCTGGATGGAGTGAGCTGGCCCTCACTAAGGCGGTAAGGACGTGACTGACTATCCCCATGTCCAGCGCAGAAGCTGAGGCACAGGGCGGTTCACGGTCTTGTCCCAGACAGCGGGTGCAGAGCCCGCCAGCTCCACCTCCCAGCTGGTTCGCTCTCCACTCACCAAACTGCCTCCAGCACCCAACCATGTGCCCAGCCCCAGGCCAAAGCCCAGCTGCTCATCACAAGAGCTTGCTGTTTCCCCTCTTGCCTCTTGGGGAGGGGAAAAAAGCCTCACCACTTCCTGATGCATTATTTATCAGGCGCACATTAACCATGGGTGACATCACAGGAATCCGAAGGTAATTTGTGGAAAGTATTGTTAAAGCAATTGATTTGCAAATTCTTTGACAGGGAAAACGGAGCACGGAGCAGGCAGAGATGTGACATGGAGACCTTTTTTTTTTTAATGTATTTGGGGATAACTGATTGAAAGCAAAGCTGTGTAGCCAGTGAGAAAATGAGATTATTCTGTCTGTTATGCAAAGAAATTGTATATTGTGCAAAACAGCAGGATGAGGAGCTGTAAGGGCCACCGAGAGGCCCCCCTCCTCCTGGGGAAGGCAGGAGTGATGTCTTTCTTTCCAAATTCAAATCACTTCCTCAACCGCCCCTTACTCAGCCCTCAACCCAGAAAGCCACAGCCTCCTCCCCCTCGTGTCCCCTCCCGCCCCCCCCCCTGCCCCCCCCCTGGGCTCTGAGCCCCAGCCCAGACCCCCCCCCCTTTCCCACCAGCCCCACTAGGTCCCATCAGTCAGTCACTGAGCCCCTTCCCGAGCCACCATCATCCCATCAACAGTCTGTGATGTCCAAGGCGTGCCAAGGAGCCACCTGGCACAGGCCCACTCTCAGGGACCACTTGGGGAGCCGATGAGGACAGAGTGCAGTGTGTAGGGACACGGGACAACAGAGACCGGGCCACGCCCTGCTCGCAGCCTTTGCCATCCCTCGCCTGGACCGCTTGTGTCCCCGGTAATCCCCGCTGCACGCACCTCCCTAGCCACAAAGCTGGCTGCTGCCTGCTACTCAGAACCCTCCAGCGACTGCTTCTGGCTTCCAGGATGCCTGCAGCACTTCCCAAGACCTCCTCCTCCACTCCCCTGCCAAGCTCTCCCAAGCTCTGTCAAACTGGCCCTGGCCTCCTGGCCCTGCTCACTGGCCTTCCTGCTGGAATGCTGCCGTGGCTTTCCCACCCAGCCGCACAGCCAGTCTTTCCAGGCTTAGTTCAGATGCATCCTCCAGGAAGCCTTCACCGCCTGCCACAGTACTCCTGGGTGCTCCTCCCTCCCTCCCAGCACGGGTGTGTTCACTGATGGGGCTCTCCCCCCTTGGAGGTGCAAAGATGGTAAGGGCATGCCTGTGTGAATTAACACATGGAGGAATCACTGTGTAATGAATGGAAGCCCAGGGCACCTCCCCAGGTCCCTTGATTCTCCCAGCTCTGACTGAGGAAGCCCCGGGCCGTGTAGCATGAGCACCCAGGGGGCTGCTGGCTTTGCTGGCTGTTCCCACTGCCCTGGGCCAGAGGATCCAGTCGGGGCTCCCTAGCATGATGGTCCAACAACTGTGGGGAGGCCTGGTCCAAGAGAAAGTGGACGGGCTGTCCGGATCCCAGACCACACCCAGAGCTGAGGAACCTCAGTACCCGGAGACTGCCGCGTGGCCTGTCAGAAACAGACACAGGCCCTGTAACCTGGGGCAGCTTAGCCCCAGAGCCTCAGTCCTCACGTCTGTAAACAAGAGTCATGTCGGCTCCTAAGGCCGGCCATGGTCTGCCCGCTGGGAGGCAGTTCTCACCATGACCATCTCGCCCCAGGGGCTTTGTTCATGTCATCACACTGAAAATTCTCATCAACCTGCTTTAGGACTTTTGTGCCCATTTTGTGCGTTAGGAAACTAGGCTCATGGAGTTAAATAAGTTGCTTGAGATGACTCGCTACAAGTGGCAGGACCCAGCCAGACTGGGCCATGCCAGTACCCTGGACCCTGCTACCCTAGAAAGCTCCTTCCAGCTGACCGCACACCTCACACAGTGAGCTGGACTGTAGGGGAGAAGGACACGAGAGCTCCCCTGGCAACTCAGACGCGGGGGACAACTGTTGGGCTCTGCCGGGGACGAGGGACTTCAGTCCCAGGCAAACCAGGACACGCTGGCCACCCTAGTTCTAACACCTTGAAAGAACTGGAAAGTGCATAATGGTTCATTCAAAATAGTTTGCTGACAAAGAATATCACATTAGACCCATCCCTTTTAAATAGATGGACATTTCCTAAGACGGAGCCCGGGGGAAGCAGACAAGAAAGTTTCTGACTTCCTCGCCCACAGCCCGATTCCAGTGGTCATCCTAGCCCCTTGAGGCCACATATTGCCTTCAGTCCCATGTCAATTCCGCCACCTCCCTGGCCCCAGCTGCCTCGCCAGGCCTGGTGCTGGGTACAGAGCATTCAAGAGTGACCAAAACACAGACCCCTCCCCACAAGGAGCCACCAGGCCAAAAGGCAAAGGATGACAGCACAGCATGGTAAGGGCCGGGCAGAGGGAAGCCCAGGGGACGGGCAGTCAGGGAGGGCTCCCCAGAGGAGGAGCTATCTCCTTAATGTGAGCCTTAGGTAGGAACTAGCAAGGCGGCAAGCTGGGGACTGCATCCCAGGCACCTGGGACGGCGTGGGCAAGCTGCCGAGGGGTGGCGGAGCGTGCCTGTTCCAGGAATCCCAGGTGTGACAGGAACACGGCAAAAGGGCAAGAGGAGAGGACAGAGAGAGAAGCCTCACACAGGAGGCCTTTTCTTCTTTAAAATTTGCTTTTCGTCTTTCTTTTAACTTGGCAGTGCGTACAACATGGAACTCCTCCAGGTGGATAGAGAGCTGTCTAACTCATAGTCTTTCAGAGCTGCGTCACGCCCCATGCTGTGTGCGCTCCAGCCGTTAGTCATGCCGCCTTGGAGGGCACGCGGGACTTTTCCAGGTTCTTTTGCTGACGCCATGAACAACTCTTCAGGAACCAGCTTTCTGTGGAGTGGAGTCCCGGATGTGAGGTGTCAAACGCGCACTGTCACGTTAAAAAGGCACTAAGTTGTCACAGCCCCACTAACGACACACGGGAGGGCCCTTTCGCTGGGTGTTTTGTTTTGTTTTTCAAATTATTGCCGAGCTGACAAATGAAAAGTAGCAAGTCGCTGTTACTTTCACTTTTATTTCCTGACTCCTGGTAAAGTGGAACCTCTTCTCATTTGTTTTTTTTTATTTTTTAAAGATTTCCTGTCCCGTGATTGCCTGGTTCAAAGATTATTCGCACGTTTGGACACATCTAGATTGTCTGTGCTTTATTTGGAGGAGCTCTAGATGTCATAAATAGCAGTCTTTAATTGTTATATGTGTTATTCGGCCGTAGAACTGTGCAAACATCACCGACCCTGACGAACCCGCACGCTTTAACTGGGCCCTGGACCCCAGTGATCGCAGCCCCTGCTGCGCGCTGGACTCTCCTGGGGGCTGTGAGTCCTGACGCCTGGACCCCACCCCCAGACACCTGGATTTCAGTGGTTTGGGGTGGGCCCAGAAATCAGGATTCTTTTCATGTGGTAAAATTCACATAATGTAAAAGTCATCCTATGAACCATTTTAAAGTGAACAATTCAGTGGTGTTTAGTACATTCTCAGTAGAGTCCAACCGCCAGCTCTATCCAGTTCCAGACGGTTTTCCTCACCCCAAAGGAAACCCCATACCCATCAGCAGTCACTTACTTTCCCCACCCCCTAGCCTTTGGCCACCACTAATCTACTTTCTCTGTCTGTGGATTTATCTGCCCCGGACATTTCATATAAATGGACTGCTAAGTGGCTTTTGGTGACTGCCTTCTTCCACTCGGCAGGATGCTTTCAAGGTTCGTCCGCGTTGTAGCGTGTATCAGTACTCCCTTCCTTTTCGTGGCTGAGCAGTGCTCCACTGTGCGGTATATCACATTCTGTTTGTCATTCAGCTGCTGCTAGACCTTTAGGTTGTTTCCACCTTTTGGCTATTGTGAATAGTGCTACTACAAACACTGCGTACAAGCTTTTGTTTGAACAGCTGTTTTCGAATCTTTTAGGTATATTCCAAAGAGTAGAATTGCTGGGTCATACGGTAACTCTGTGTTTACCTTACTGAGTAACCACCAAGCTCTTTTCCACAGCAGCTGCACCATCTTTCATTGCCATGGTCTCAGGAATTTTTTAAATTCCCCAAGTGATTCGAACATGCAGTCAAAGCTAAGAATTCCGTCTTACTAAATCTTTAATGACATTTCTGATCTTGATCACAGCAATTGTACCTTGTTAGTTACCTATTTATTCTGGGATGAACTTCACCAATTTATATTCTGAAAGGAAATCACCTATTTTCTGCACATTTTCAAAAGTGTTGCCAGGGGCCGGCCCCATGGCTGAGTGGTTAAGAACTTGTGCTCCACTTCGGTGGCCTGGTGTTTGCCGGTTCAGATCCCGGGCACACACCTACACACTGCTCGTCAAGCCATGCTGTGGTGGCGTCCTACCACCACACAGAAGAGCTAGAAGGCCTTACAACTAGGATACGCAAATATGTCCTGGGGCTTTGGGGAGGGAAAAAAAAAGAGGAAGTTTGGCAACAGATGTTAGCTCAGGGCCAATCTTGCTCACGAAAAAAACCCCTAAACCTTTAAAAGAAAAAAAAGTGTTGCCATACAATTGCATTTAATGATTTCTTGTTTTAAATGTCTTACATACCTGTGATTCTATCTCTTTTCTTCTTTCTAATCTTATATACCTTTGTTCTTTATTCTTCTCCAGCTTTATTGAGGTATAATCGACAAATAAAATTCTATATACCTAAAGTGTACAATGTGAGGATTTGATACACATACACATTGTGAAATATTTACGACAGTCATGTTACCGTGTCCGTCACCTCACACAGTTACCTTTGTGTGTGTGTGTGGTGAGAGCACTTAAGATCTACTCTCTTAAATTTCAAGAACATAATACAGTATTATTAAGTATAGTCATCAAGCTGTGTGTTAGATCCTCATAGCTTATTCATCACAACTGGAAGTTTGTACCCTTCAAACAACATCTCCCCCAAAATTCCACATAAGTGAGATCATACAGTGTTTGTCTTTCTGTGTTTATCTCACTTAGCGTAACGTCCTCCAGCTCCACCATGTTGTCACAAACGGCAGGATTTCCTTCTTTATAAGGTGGAATAATATTTTTCAGTTGTGTGTGTGTGTGTGTGTATATATAACATGATATTTTGTTTATCCGTTCATCCATCTAAGGACTCTTAGGTTGCGTCCATACCTTGGTTTTTGGGAATAATGCTGCAATAGATGTGGAAAAGCAGACATGTCTTCAACATATTGATTTCATTTCCTCTGGATAAATCCCCAGAAGTGGAATTGCTGGATCATGCGCTAGTTCTATTTCTAATTCTTTGAGGACCCTCCATACTCTTTTCCATAGGGGCTGCACCAATTTACATTCCCACCAACAGTGCACAGGATTTCCTCTTCTCCACGTCCTCACCCACATTCGTTGTCTCTTGTCTTTCTGCTCACAGCCTTTCCGACAGGTCTGAGGTCAGATCTCAGTGCAGTTTGGACTTGCATTTCCCTCACGATCAGTGATGTCGAGCACCTTTGCATCCACCTGTTGGTCATCTGTATGTCTTCTTTGGAAAAATGTCTCTTTTGGCCTATGCCCATGTTTTGATTGGATTATTTGGTTTTTTGCTGTTGAGTTGTATGAGGTCTTTATATATTTTGGATATTAACTTCTTATCAGATGTATGGTCTGCAAATATCTTCTCCCCTTCTAGAGGTTGTCTTTTCGTTTTGTTGATGGTTTCCTTTGCTGTGCAGAAGCTTTTGAGTTTGATATAGTCCTTCCTGTTTATTTTTGCTTTTGTCTTCTATGCTTTTGATGTCTTATCCAAAAACTCATTGCCAAGCCCAAGGTCAACGGGCATTTCCCTGTGTCTTCCTGTAGGACTTTTACTTACATTTAAGTCTTTAATCCATTTCAAGTTCATTTTTGTGTATGGTGTGAGATAGGGGTCCAGTTTCATTCTTTTGCATGTGGCGTTCCAGTTTTCCCAGCACCATTTATTGAAGAGACTGTCCTTTCTCCATGGTGCATTCTTGGTGCCCTTGTCAAAGATTAGTTGACCATGTCCATGTGGGTCTATTTCTGGGCTACGAGGAGGCCCTTTCAAGTCTGGACTTGATTTGAGTGTTCACAGAGATCCCCTGAAAAATTTTAAGGGACTCAACATTAGGTTTAAGGACCACATGTCCAACTGTCTTAGATGACCAATGATGAGACCCAAGCCTAGAGAGGGCAGGAAATCACCCAAGTTCACACAGCAGAAGGACTCAGGGGAAATGGGCAGACCTCACACTCAGGCCTCCTGCCCCCAGCCCAGCACTGTCTGGTGAAAAGAGCCATCCCCCGCATGCCAGCTCCAGCCGCTAACTGATGAGCATAACTTTTAACAAATTTATTTTAAGATCTTCTACAAATGTGGATAATCCTCATTTCTTTCTCCTGAAAACCCCTTGGAATTCCGCTTGGAAGGGCTGAATACTCAAATCACCAGGCAGTTCTAACAGGGGCTAATCTTCCATTTATTTACTTTAATCTTGAATTTTGTCCTTTTTCATTTAGAGTCCCCCGGATTTGAGACTTCAGTAAGAGCTAAGATAGAAGCTGTCTTGGCCTTGAGAAAAGTCTCTGACAGATCTTTGTCATTTGGGGGCACACACACCCTTCCGCACCACGAGGCTCCAAAGCTCAGAGCCCAGCAACACTGCTCTCCCTGCACACCTGGGGTCCCTGGAGTCCACATGAAGACCCTATTCCTGTCCCCAATTGGTAATGAGAGCTCCCCCATGCTGGAGTGTGTCAGAGGAGGCCTAGGAGGAAGCTGGAACTTTCACCACCATCTAGCAGCAAGGAGCTCAGCCCCCACTCCCACCTGCAGAGTCGGGGAGACCACGGGAAGAGGGGCCCTCCCACCCCTGCCTGCATTGGCAGGCGTCCCTCCCTACCCAGCGCGTCCACGGGCCACACGAGACCAGGATCCCACCCCTGCCCGCACTGGCAGGCATCCCTCCCCCCCCAGCGTGTCCACGGGCCACACGAGACCAGGATCCCAGCCCGCCTGGCAGCGACGAGGCTGCATCCCTCCCTACCTGCTAAGATCTGGAGTCTGGAAGACCCCAAACACCCAGGGTTCAAATGAAAATCCCTCATTACACCAAGAACCAAGAAAACCTCAACTCAAATGAGAGCAGTCAATGATAACAACAACAGTCATCTCATGCCAACACTGACTGGACACAGATGTTGGAATTATCTGACAAGGATTGTAGCAGCCCTGATAAAATGCTACAATGATGACACAGAAGTGCAATGATGAGCACACCTGAAATAAGTGAAAAAACAGAAAATCTGAACAAAGAAATAGAGTATCTAACAAAGAACCAAAAGGAAATTTTAGAACTGAAAAAATATAATCACACACACAAAAAAACTCTCAATGGATGGGCTCAAAAGTAGAATGGAGAGGCCAGCATTACCCTGACACCAAAATAAGAAAAGAGGGCGCAAGGAAAGAAAACTACAGTCCAAGCCCCTCACAGACATAGATGCAGAAATCCTTAACAACATACTAACTAACAGAATTCAACAATAAATAAAGAGAATTATACATTATGATCAACTGGGATTTAGTCAAGGTATGCAAGGCTGGTTCAATATTTGAAAATCCATCAGTGTAAGCTACCGCATCAACAGACTAAAGAAGAAAAATCACATGATCATATATCAACTGATGCAGAAAAAGCACTTGCCAAAATTCAATACTCATAAATAATTTTTTAAAAACTCAAAAAATCAGAAATAGTAGGGAACTTCCTCAACTTGATAAAGACTATGTACTGGGGCTTTGGGGAAGGAAAAAAAGGAGGAAGATTAGCAACAGATGTTAGCTCAGGGCCAATCTACAGAAACCTATAGTTAACATTAGACTTATAGAGAAAGACTAACAGTTTTTCTCTAGGATTGGAACAAGGCAAGGATGGTCACTCCCCACCACCATTCAACAGCATACTGGAAGTTCTAAGCCAGTGCAACAAGGCAAGAAAAGGGAAGGGAAGGACAGGTGCAGATCAGAAAGGAAGAAATAAAGCTATTCACAGGTGACACAACAGTCTATGAAGAAAAGACCAAGGAATCTCCAAAACCACTCTGAGAACTGGTAAGTGATTTCAGCAAGGTTCCAGGAAATAAGCTCAACACACAAAAATCCACTGTATTTCTATATACTAGTAACGGACACATGGAGCCAAAACCAGAAGCACAACACTGCAACTGTGCAAGAAAAATGAAATACAAGTAAATCTAATAAAACATGTACTTGACTAGGAGCTGAAAACTACACATGCTGAGGAAAGAAATCCAACTCTGAAATGAAGGGACACGTGGCGTTCATGGACAGAAAGACTCAATTTAGTAAAGGTGTCAATTCTCCCCAAATCGATCTATAGATTTAATGTAACTCCTTTCAAAACCCCGCCAGAATTTCTGAAGACATAGACCAGATTGTTCGAAAGTTCATATGGACAGGCAGAGGAATTAGAATATCTAAAACAATTTTAAAAGGAAAAATGTGAGAGAAAGCCCTCTACTCAACTTTAGGACATATACAGCACAGGAGTGAAGACCACGCAGAGAGGCAGACGCGAAGCAGAGGAACGGAAGAGAGAAATCAGAAAGAGACCCACACAAACAGGGCTAACCAATTTTTGACAAAGGTGCAAAAGCAATGGAGGAAAGAGTCTCTTCAACAAATGGTGCTGGAGGAAATACACATCTAAAGGCCAAAAAGAATCCTTTACCCAAACCTCACACCATCTACAAAACGTATCCTAAAATGGATTTAAATGCAAAACATAAAACTGTAAAACTTTTACAAGAACATATAGGGGAAAGTCCTCAGGCCGTAGGACTTGGTGAACAGTTAACTTGACACCAAAAGCACTATCCACAAAAGAGAAAGAGTAAATAAATTGTACCTCACTAAAATTTAAAACTTTTGCTCTGTGAACGATCTTAATGAACAAACACACTAGACTGGGAGAAAGTATTTGCAAACCACATAGCTGACAAATGACTTGTTCTAGAATATACAATGAACACTTTTATATATATATATATATACACATATTTCTAAAGGCCAACAGTAAAACTAACAAACAACCCAATTAGACAACGGGCAAAAACGCAGAGGAGACCCCTCTCAGAAGAGGATGCACAGATGCCGCATTAGCACATGAGATGTCCCCTCACCAACCACCGCGGAAGTGCAGTCAAGACCAGGACACCTTGCCACTACCTGTCCCTCTTCCCCTGCCACAGGGAGCAGCTGCTCCTCGCAAAATTTAGAAATGAAGAGAAGGAAGAGCCCCTCTGTGACCATCGTCACGCCAGACAGCAAAAGCACGAGGGAACCGGGAGCCAGGCAAAGCCCACCTCGGCGGCCAGGGCACTCACGGGCTTCCCCTGGGCACGCAGGGCTGGGGGTGCTGCCGCTCTCCAGTCCTGGCTGGCAGCCTCCAGAGCACTCCCCTCCTTTTCCCGTGACTGTTGGTTAAGCCAATTAACAACCTGGCCTCAAAAAATGCCAGTGAGCTTTGCGTGCCTCACATGCAGCCATAGGAATGACTGGCAGGAGATGCCGTGCTCCCTCCCTAAAGAGAAATGGGCGAGAACTTAGCCAGATGTGCAAGCCATCAGGGAGTTAGCAGCCCGCCCACAGCAACCGGGGCTGGTGGGGGGGTGCTGCGGGGGTGGGAGGTGGGGAGGGCTTGGACCCTGAGGCTCGGAGCCACCCGGAAGGCGACCTGGTGGGGGAAGCAGGAGCCCTGCCGGAAGACGTCTGAGTCAGGATCCTGGCAGAGGCTGCCATACTCTGTGACCTGGCGATCCTGCCTCCTTCCTGCAGAGCTGCGATGGCCCACAATGCACGGTACTCAGCCCCACCCGGAATCCAGCTGGAGGCGGCCTTTTACCGGCAGTGCCAGCTTCCTGGAGTTACACCTGGGCATTCTTTCGCCCAGCAGCATTTGTCGGGCACTGAGGCACCTCTGTCTCTGCCCAGTATTTGAATCCCCTGGTTTTAGAGGTGAGAATGCTAAAGCCAGAGAGCATAGGCCACTTGCTCAAATTCCAGGGCGAGAGAAAGGCAGGACAGGGAACAGGGCCCTGGCCTCCCCAGGCCTGCCCAGTGAAAAGAGGAAAAGCAAGGAAGGATGGGCAGAGTCAGGACCCAGCGACGCCCAGGTTCCTGCACACGCTCCCAGCACCGTCAGCTCTACAGGCAGTCTGACAACTCCAGCCTTCAGAGGGACCCCGTTTTAGAACATACAAAAGATGAAAACATGCACTTTCCAACCAAAATCTTTAACGAAATAATCACTGGCAGCATAAAAGGGTTCTTTCCTTTCAAAATTCTTTTTGTAACAAAGGTGCTCGTGTAATACACTTAAACTTGGAGGCGATGTTCTAAATTCTTCTTTCTGAGACAAAAGCCCGTGTGAACCAAGGCTGTAGCCCCGGCAAGGGTTTCTGCCCAGCTGCAGCCCACCTGAGGCCCCAGCGTGGGGCAGTCCCAGGAGGCGTCAGGCCAAGAGGCTGCCCTGGAGCGTGTGGCCCCTGGAGAAGCCCTCAGTCCACGTGCAGTCACACCCAACACAGCTTCCCGGGGAGCCTGCTGCCCGTGGTGGACAGCCTCAGCCCTCAACTCCCAGCAAGGGCAGAAATGGTGGTCTACCCTCTCCACTTGGTTGAAACATATCCGGTGCACCTTGGGTATGTCTACAATTCAAATTAAGAAGCTTAAAAGTCTCTCCCGCAGGAAAGGACAGAAACTCTCAAAGCCTGGCCCAGACCAAAGGTCATTTGTCATCTCACTCTTTTGTTGGAAGTATTGGTGTTCAAAAACCTTCTCAGATTAAATCAGGTTCCTTTATAGTCTTTTACATTTTTTCATACTATAAACTGTTTCCAAAAAAACAATTTCTTATGTATTACCTTATCTGACTCCACAACAACCCTGCAAGGCACCAAGATTCAGAGAGGTTAAGGGATCTGTCCAAGGTCACACAGCAAAGTAGCAGCCTTAGGACAAACGTTTCCTGCCTCCACATCTGGTGCTGGTCCCACTGTCCCCAGGCCTGCCTGAAAACAGTTCCTTAACGTCCTGTCCTCAGCACAGCTGATTTCTTCCTCAATCAACTGGCTAGCCAACATTTCGGTTCAGTTGTAACAGATAGCAGAGGCTGGCTGCCACAGAGAGAAGGGAAATCAAAACTAAACTAAGGTCATTTCCAAATCTAAGAACAAAGACGACCAGAGGAGTCACGCCACTCAAGTACAGAGAGACGCGTGGTCTGACCAAAACCTTTGCTCTCCTACTGCTCCTGTTAAGATGTGGAAAGAGAATGAACTCAGGGATTACTTCAGAGGCAAAGGGAGGAGAAAACGGGGAGCCTGACGCTCCTCGAGCAGAGGCAGGCCCGGGGTGGGGTGGGGTGGGGCTCATCTACATGTGTGAAAGAGCCAGCGGGACAGGGTCTGGAGCTCCAAGTGCTCGGGACACGGTAGGTACTTACACACATTGACAGGAGGAATGGGATTCGATTAGAAATATGAAAGCAAAGCTAAGGCATGGGGAAGCACAGACGAGGCCTGCAGTGAGTGAACATGGAGGTGAGAACGGCAGTCCCCCACTGAGTGGGTGGGATTAGGTCAACACTGCAAAGGGCTGCAGACCCAGAGAAGAGGAAACCGGGGTCGGGGGATCCCACCCCCTCACACAGGGCGATGACCATGGATTCAGAGAGTTTACCTCTCCCAGACTGTCACTGAAGAACACTCAAAGAACTCTAAGAAAACTGAAGCCAGAAGGAGGTGATGGCACAAGAAATAATGATAAACAACAAAATGGGTAAAGAAGTTTGCAAACCTATTCAAGCATTGACTATATAAATAATACATTGATTGTATGAATCAGTATAATAATACTGATTTGCAAATATAAGACAGTGGAACTGAAATACTGGGTGTCAACACCGTGTCCCGTGGGCACGGGATCAGGCATGGGTTGCTCAGGATAACTGTCAAGGCTGCTGCGCCCGGACCCGCACTCTCCCTGCAGGGCTGCCCTGCCTCCAGCACGGGAGGGCCCCTCATAAATGCCCTCCTCTGCCGGCTATGAGTGCTAGTTTAAGTTCAAGGCATTAAAAGGTAATCTGTCTGCCTGGAAAAGGTTTACAAACAGCGGGCTGCTGAGATCACTAAGGCAGGACCGGTTTGTTGTAACTATAGGCGTCCTATCTCAGAGATGACAACCACAGCATCAGAACACACGGCAAGACTCACCACTTCCGGTGGGCCTATGTCTGTCACCTCGACTCATTTTACACTAAACCTGTGAGGTGGAGGGAGCACGACTCAAACGAGACAGAGAACCTGCCTGAGGTCACACAGCAAGTGGTGACAGAGCGGCTGTGTTTCCAGTAGGCCATCTGCCTCCGTCATGGCACAAGTTCGCTCCCTGCAAACCTCACCTTGGAGAACACCGCTCTGGTCAAAGGGACCCTCGAGGAGATCCCTTTTGCTAATTGCTGATGTGGTGTGAGGTCTGAGCGGGAGGCCTCCGCAGCTCTCCTCCTGCAGGGTACACCGCCTGCAGCATGTGTCAGGGAACTCAAGGCGAGTGGGCGCAGGGAAGACCAGGTCAGACACATGGAGAGAGGCCAACACAGGGGGCTTCAAACCCCGTGGGGAGGAGTCTGGGGGTCTCGAAGGGAAGGAGCAATCACCCCGAGGGAAGATGGGGTGGGCATACGCACTGCCGGGCATCAAAGGCCAACATCAGGACTGTCTCAAACTCCCAACGCACAGGGAGTGAGCCTGCCTGGTAGGCTCTGTGACTGCTGTCTCTGTCTAGTCTCAAAGTCTGGGGCCCTTTAAGACAGCATATCTCCTTGGAAAAGTGACTGCCTGTGAGTTTCTTGAGGACGTCCACGTGGCTGACCCACCTCCACGTGTCCAGGGTCCTCTCGGTCACCGGCAGGCAGCAAAGGATCCTGATCGCACCAGTGCGGACGAGCCAGCCCTGCCAGGTGGCCGGGAGAGGGGCCTCAGCATCGTCCATCCCATAAGCCTCTGTTGACTGAGCCGGAAGCTGCCTGGTGGGTCCCAGCTGACGCGGATTCAGGCTGGGTGGAACGCACAGCCATACAGAAAAGGGCAAACCCCCCACACGTGATTTCCCCTTAGACTCTGCTTACGGTTGTTTTTGTTTTCATAGTCTAGGAAAGAAAATACTACGCATTTGTTTCTTATTAATTTACACTCAAATCATTAAAAACATGTTTTGCAAGAATTTTTAACATCACAAAGCTCTTTTTTTTAACCTCATACGTCATTTAGTCCTCTTTTCTCAAGGAAGAGGAAAATGTATTTTTGCCAAGAATAAAGTCCTCGCTTTAATTCGGCTCAGCTTTTAGTCCCGGGCTGGTAAACTCGCGCGGGGCTTGGACAAGCTGAGAAGGGAAATTGTACCCCCACCCAAAGTCTCCAAATACAGCCCAAGATTGTAACAAGCATGATCTACACACACACACACACACACACACAGGCCAAACAAAACTGGGGATGAAGACTAGATGGGGTCTACTACCTTGGCCTCTGCCCACATCCAACGGGCCCCCAACAGAGACATCCTAGGGGATCTAGACGGGAGATTTTCAGCTGGGGAACCCCACACGCTGGGCAGCCGCAAGCCCCCCTGGGAGATGTGGCTTTGAGCAATACTCTGTGCTGGGGAGGACGCACAGCCAGGCAAGGCTGGTGACCAGCACACCTGGGCTCTCCGAGTGCTGGGCATAAGAGGTGGCAGGCAGCACGGCACCAAGCCCACACTAAAGGAAGACTGGGCACCTGTGGAACACGAGAGAACTCTGCTTTGTGCGTATACAAGAGAGCAGGGCCACACAGTAAACCAGTCACCCAGACACTACCAGTGCCCAAGGGCAACCAAGGTGGGATGGAAGAAGTGGGGGGATGGTACTAACGCAACTGGGCATGATAACACTGCAGTGAGGACTGAGCCGAAATTATCCCTGATCTGTGCACGCTTAGAGTTATGGACCAAATATTAACATCCCCCCAAAATTCGTATGTTGAAGCCCTAACCCCCCATATAATGGTGTTTGGAGATGGGGCCTGAGTGAGGTCATTAGGGGTAGTGGAAGCCATGAGGGCAGGGCCCTCCTCATGGGATTAGTGCCCTTAGAAGAAGAGACACCAGAGAGCTAGGTCTCTCTGCATGCACACACACTGAGGAAGGGCCATGCGAGCACATAGCAAGAAGGGAGCCATCTGCAAGCCGGGCAGTGGGCCCTCACCACAGCTCAACCATGCTGGCCCCCTGACCTCGGACCTGCAGCCTCCAGAGCGTCAGAAAATATATTTCTGTTGTGTAAGCCCCGAGTCTGTGGTATGTTGTTATGACAGCCCAAGCAGACACGACTCTTAGTCTGAGAGCTTTATTCCCTGCAAGGAATCCTCAAAGGCCTGGAGTTTGCAAGCATGCTGCCAAGACCTGAGAACGAAAACTACTGGCCAGGCTGGGCAGAAGGCTGCTGAGTGGACGGGTAGGAGTCGGTCCCTGTCCACAGCAAGTTTGCCATCTGTCCTCCTTCCTGCCTTTGTCCCTGGTTCAGTGAGGATGCCTTCTTCCCTGCCCCCCTCCTCAGCCCACCCCGTATCGGAGGCCCCTGCTCCTTCGCACAGCACTTCCTAGGAAGTCCAGGCGCCTGGTCCCTCTTCAGCGTGGCAGAGGGCCTCCCCAGACTGCACCTCGCAGGTGCCCTTAGAACTCCTCTGGAGCCCTAACAGTGCGAGGCCGGGCCCACCCTGAGGGCCGACTCTGCAGCTCTGGGGATCTGCATTTTGGGCAAGGGCCACACACATTCCTGGTGGGGAACTGCTGATGAGGGGAAGCTCTAAAGCCTTTAGGCCCTGGGCTGCCTTGGAGTCCCAGCTCTCCCCCGACGAGCTGCATGACCTGAAGCACATTGCTCGAACTTCCTGAGCCTCAGTTTCCTCACACATTATGTTAGAAAAAAGGGGATCACAAACTCACTTTCCTTCTGGCTGGAAGTAATCCTCTCTTCCTTCCTCCAGAGAAGCACTGTGAACCAGAGATTTCCTGGGTCCTTGTACGTCAAAAACGTCCTTATTCAGCTATCACACAAAATTGATATTTTAGCTGGGTGTAGAATTTTAGGCTCAGAGTTACTATTTTATTCTGCACTTTGTTAATGAGAAGACTGATGTCATGTGATTCTCATTCCTTTGTAGACAAAAAGGTTTTTTTTCTTTGGTTTATTTCTTACTGTTTTGGTTTTTCTCAGAGCTCTCACCATTCATGTTCTGAAATTTCAATATAGATGACCAGGTATGAGACTTTCTTGGTTGTTTACTTTTTTTGTTTTGCTTGGCATTTACTCAACTCTTATAACCTGAGGATTTGTCTTTTTTTTTTTTTTTTTTTTTGGGTTCTGCAATAGTCTCATCTATTTTTATTTAAATATTGCCTCCTCTCCTTTCTCTCTATCCTTCTCCTCCGGAACACCTATGTAGAGGAATGCTTAAATGTCAGAATGTGTCTTCCCATTTCAACTTTTCTTTCATTTTCCATCTCATTATCCCTTTGTGTTCTAGTCCATTGCTTCTTAAACCATCATATCCATACACATTGCCTGGGAATCTTGTTAAGTCAGATTCTGATCCTGAGATGGACTGAATTTCTAACCAGCTCCTGGGTGATATGGATGCTGCCAGTCTGTGGACCACACTTTGACAGCAAGGTTGTAGCACATTTTCTTCTAGTTACACAGCACTCTTCAGCTCTGCCTATTCTGTTGTCCAACAATGTATTGAGTTTCTCATCACCAAAATCTCTTAATTCATTCTTTTTCATAACCACCTGTTCTTGTTTCATGGATGTAATAGTTTCTCTTATCGACTCTTACTTAAGTTCTAATTTCTTTACTACTTCATTTCCCTGGGTGTGAGTTTTTCTATTTATACATTCATTTCTGATGCTGGTGTTCCTCTGATATTTAGTGATTCTTAATCATGTATTCATCTTGGTAGTTGAGGCACAATTACACTGTCTGCTTCATAGTTTATGAGCCCAGCTGGGGGCAGATGTGAGGGAGAAGGGTGGGAAGTGCCATTAGGTGGGATATCTCTACAGCTCATTTTCTAAATTTGGGTAACCCTGTTTGTTATGGGTTCAGTTGCACCCCCCTCAAAATTCAACTGTTGGCATGCTAACCTCCAGAACCTGAGAATGTGACCTTATTTGGAAATAGAATTGTTGTACATGTAATTAGTTAAGATGAGGTCATATTAGAGTTGGAGGGGCCCCTAATCCAACATAACAGATGTCCTTATTAAAAGGGGAAATTCGGACACACACACACACACACACACAGGGCGGACGCCATGTGAAGATGAAAAGAGAGATCAGGGGATGCTTCCACAGCCAAGCACGCCAAACCACCAGAAGCTGGGAGACAGGCATGAAACAGATCCTCCCTCTCAGCCCTCAGGAGGAACCAGCCTGCCAACACCTTGGCCTTAGACTTCCAGCCTCCAGACTGCAAGACAATATATACCTGTTGTTCAAGCTCCCAGTCCATGGAGCTTTGTTAGGGCGGCCTGAGCAGATGAAAACCCTGTTCTCCTGGGCCCCCCGTGCACCTGGGGCACTGCTCTGTCTCTAACCTAAGACCCCACATTCCTTGCTCCCCACTGGAGTCAGACATCCCCATCACTGCTGCCTGGACCAAGAGGGCAAAGCACCGGGGTGGGCCCACTGGCTGTGCCACTGAGGTGCCCCAACTGGTTCCCTCGAGGCTCTGTCTGAGCCTGGTCCTCTCCAGGTCCCACCATGTTGTCCTGCTGTCAGTGGCACTGTTCCTCAGCCCTGACTGCACCCCGGAGTCCCCAGGCCACGGGACGACGTGCCTTCTCAGTCCACTCCTGTCTGCTTTCCTCTTTGCAGGATTCCTCACAATTTCTGGCCTCCTGAGAGTTCTCATTCTTGTTTTTGAACACAGCTGTGTATTTAGTTAGTCTCCTTTTAAAATATCTTTTTTTATCATTTCTAGGGGGTGAACTTAGGCTTGGTCCAGCATTTTGAAACACAAGTTGGAAATTCTTTCCACAGGAGAGACTCAGCCCAAGGCAGACTAAGTGATGTTAGAAATATACAAGCACTTTGTAAAATGCAAAGGTGTTACCTCTAGCTGATTCCCAACTCTGTCATCTACATCTCATCACATTAATGCCAAGTACTTCTCTTGTCCATAGCAGCGTGCAGACGGAGGAGCTGAGTCTGTGATGGAGGCTCTGTGCTTGCGGCTTGTTCTTGCGCAGCGGGTGGAGGGCTGCCCCGAGCCGTCTGTATCCCCTGCTCTGCACAGCCTGGCCCCAGAGAGCTGGCCACTGCCACGTGCCTGGGCCTCCTGTGACCCGGATTCTCAGTCACACGAACGAACCACCACTCAATCCAGGGGCAGCTGAGCACAGAGCCTCGTCTCCTCTGCCCTTTGGCACCCTGGAGCCAGGTATGCCCCTGATACACGTATGTGCACGTGCACACATATACACACACACATACCAGCACTTCCAGCACAAGTCAGGGAACCAAACAGTTGACATTTAACTGATTTTATTTCACCATCTCACACCCTAAAGGATTTAAGTCAGTTCACAAAAATGCACAAAATAACGTCTGTTGTTGTCATCAGTGCCATTGGGTCAATTCTGACTCCTGGCAACCCTAGACTAGGCTCCGCTGCTGTTCACAGGGTTTTCATGGCCAATTTTTCCAGAAGTGAGTGGCTGGTTCCTTCTCCCTAGCCTATCTTAGTCTGGAAGCTCTGCTGAAACCTGCCCACCATGGCTATCAAATAACATGGGATCGCATAAGGACAAGGTGGGAACAGATAAAGTAGAGCGCAAAAGTAGGGGACTCTACCTGGAGCCAGGCATGAGGCAGCCTGGACGGCAGCACTGGAGGTGAAGACCTTCCCACCTCTTTTAGGAGACTGACCAGCAGCACAGCTTCCTGGGACCACGACATCTAAACAAACTTTGTGTTTTGTTAAATACGTGAGGAAAAGTGTGAGTGAGTAATCATGGGGAGAGGCCAGGGCCTCAAGGACACTGGGGAGCCACAGTGCGGGGAACAGACACCAGCACACCTGCCCACAGCCCCTTCCTCCAGGCTGGCCTCTCCCCTGACCACCGTATCTGTCTCCACACTGGACCCCCCCATGCCCACCACCCCAGCCCGTCCATCCTCGTCCTGAGCAGGCAGCCAGGGGATCTCTCAGGACGGGGGGCAGACCCCGAGACTTCCCTGCTCAGAGCTGCAGCCCAAGCCCGCTCCGAGGGCTCTCTGTGGCCTCTTCTGGCCCCCAGCCAGGCCTTCCTTGTCCCTTAGTGCTCCAGCAAGCACTCAGGCTCCCCAGCTTTGCCCCCGACAACGAGCTTCCCTGCTCTGCCATCTGACCCTCAAGGCTCACAGAGGCCTCCCCAGTCTCTGGCTGCCTCTGCTACACTCTGGAAGGACCTGTCATTCACACAGCCCTACCCAGTGCCTGTCATTCACACAGCCCTACCTTGGTGCCTGTCATTGCACACAGCCCTACCTAGTGCCTGTCATTGCACACAGCCGTACCTTGGTGCCTGTCATTGCACACAGCCGTACCTTGGTGCCTGTCATTGCACACAGCC